>NW_017971439.1:1200552-1293848 GCF_001907595.1 Talaromyces atroroseus | reverse complement strand
GGGGGGGGAAGGTGCTTCCATTAAATAATAGGAGTGTACTCACTTGGGGGTTCTCCCCGTTTGAGAGCGTGTCACTCTCATTGTCACGTAGCTTCAAGGCGCCTCGGAACCCGTAAAACGTCGGGGTTGGCCAACAATTGAAAGTGAATTGGTTGGATCTGGACCTGAATCAAAGAGACAAAACAAAAAAATAATCGAAAGCTGGCGGTTATTGTTTGGAGGACGCCAAAGGGTGGAGTAGCCACTAGTAATTTTAAAAAATGGGGCCAGCATTGATTTAGTGAAAATTGCACTGATGTTGTATTGGCGTATTTTGAATGACCGTACGTCGTACGAGCATTTATCGGTTTCCACGAGCAGTAAACCTTTGATTATAGGTAGTGAAAGCAGCTTAATCTGCCGTGATCACAAAGAAATGAATCTCTGTTTCACCTCGAGCTCTCCCAACCGGCTTGTACATGTTGTCAAGGACCATCGTCACAAAAACCAAGATTTACATTCCTGGATTCCTAGGGAGCCGCGGATCCATCCTGCTGGTAGTAATAATACATGGGAGTGCGATGCGCTATTTGATTGGTGCTCAAATTGTAGAATTAATTATGGGGCCGGATCCTGGGAAATTAGCTGCGGACGTCTTGCTATCGTGAAGTATATCCAACATAGGGCTAGAGAGAGAGAGAGAGAGAGAGAAAAGAAATCAAGCATAAACCTTCAACCCCACAAAATCAGCCCCGTACACGCTATATCCAGCACCTCCGTCATTGCCAATCACTACTTCATTGTCACCGTCCATCCAGCCCTCAGTCGATACCGGCCCGAACAATTCGCTGTGGCGCCCGCTGAGAGGCACCTCAAACTTGGTACCCGCAGTGGTGGACGCGATGCTGGTAAAGGCTGTCCCGCCGGGCCCGATGTAGCCTATTTTGGCACCAACCGGGACCCAAAAACCGCTACCGTAGGTATTATGAGTCGTATAGCCGGTGGTGGTGAAGCTTGTACTTGGGTAGAATGTGCCTGATGGAGGAAGGACGTAGTTGGTGTTGGATGGAGAGTGCGTTTGAGTAGCTTGCCGCGAGGGAGATAGGTAGGGAAATGACTGCTATATTTGGCGCTACTGTGATTGTGCTGGTCTGATTAGACACAGAGGATTGTATAGTGACTACTATCGCTTCGCTGGTTGGGGTCGTCGAAGCGAAGGCTATTGATAGTGTGTAATTGCTGCTATCAGTGAGGCCGTAGATATCCTCGAAGCTAGTCACTTTCCTAAATTTGACATCAGAAACCTTTTCCTCCGTGCCGTGAGTAGATCCAGAAATCAAAATCACCCTGTTGACGTTCCAAAAACGTTGGCAGAGTCCTGCCCCGATGGAGTGGTATCTTGCAACTCGAGCAGCAATGTCCCATGGCCTTGGACCTGGGATATATACGACGTCTTGACACCCTTTACCGTGATATTGCTCCAGATATCCTTAACTGTAGCTGCGTATTGAATCCTAACATCAGGCAAACTAATTGCCAAGTTCCTCGTCTCATTCGCCCAGTTAACGAGCGCGATGACAGTCCTCCCTCTGCTCAGAGGCCCACTCCACACATCGTATTCCTCTCCAGTATACCTCCTTCTCAAGGTTGCCATAACTCCCAGCTCATCCTGATTAAAATGAAACCACGACATTCTCCTGTTTCAAAATCGCCAACAACTCCTCACTAATAGCCGTGATTTCATCCTTCAGGGCCGCACCAATAATCAACGGACTCTTCAAGATCGCCCACAGCGAGAAATGAGTCTGCTCTTCGGGAATTGTATAAACACCATTTCCGACTTCTAGCATGTCCGTATCGGCCCACTGGCCAGGCCCAGCGAAGCTCGTCTGTGGCCCTGCCTGGTTCACTAATCGGAAAATGCTGGGCTAGGAAGAGGATATATCGTTACCGATCTTCCATGGCTTCCCTAACGCCGGTGCCCAACATTCCGGTGCCTAACCGGCTGGGAAACTGACGGCCCATTCGCAGATTTGGTAGAGTATGGTTCTCTTCTGCTGAGCAAGGGCATCTGACATGTTGGCGTAGCGCAGTTCTGGTGATACGCTAGAGGTGTATTCAACATTTGGAAATCCGGCTGCCGCGTCGGAGTACCAATTGTCATCTGGAGGAATTGCGTTAAGTAAAAGTAGTTTCTGCCATGTCAGTAGAAGCCGGAGGGTTATGCGTACATTTCAGAGAATCTACTTCCCAAGCCGCAAAGTTCTCGGCATCTTGAAGCTCGTGGCCTTGATTGATATTTTGTTATTCAACAGAATAGACGCCAATCATGAAAACTAGAATCTTACATTGACTTCCTGTCTGATTAGGTGGACTACCACATGACAGAATCCCAGCATCCTGATAAACACCGAACAGCAGTCCAAGGCCATGAAGAAACTGGCCGAGAGCTAGGAAACCCTGTGGGAAAAGAGTCGAATTCCAGATCAGCGAGCCATCGGGGAGGCGATCAGCGACAGTCCAACCACAGTCGGTGGTCACGTAGCGGTAGCCGAGAGAGGCAAGGCCCAGATTAACCAGTGCCTGAGCATTGGACTGTACGATGGACTGGTCGGGGAAGCAGCCGTAATGATTGTATGTGTTCCATCTAGTTTTGAGTGGTTAGTGAGCTGCGTGAGGTAGTGAGTTTCGGTTTATTATACCCCATTTGAGGAGTATCAGCAAGGTCATTCTGCGCACGAGAATTGCAATGAAGGACTTGCTGAAGTACTCACTATGACCACTGCGGCCACAATAGACAATGGTTTGAGGAACATCTTGTTCTCTTTAGTTGCTATTTACCTAGGTAAGGGTCAGGTACAGATACGAATTGACGGATTGACCAAGTTAAAATCATCCTGAGAGCTAGTTACAATACCATAAGTAGAAATTATCGGGTTTCTTCCCTCGGTTAGATATAGACCATTAATCTGCAACCGTGGCGCATCCTTTCTACCTGCTCAGATCATCACCGTTGATCAAGTCTGCATTTCGACGGCCGAGCGGGGGTTGCATAAGAATGCAGCGCATACAAAATGCACCACCCGATTTTCCATACTAGGCACAATATAGATGAAAATCGATCACAAAATCAGATTCAGATCAAATGCTCCTCCCCGGAACATTTCCTTTTTTCGGTAATTCCTTGCCTAGTTGGGTAAGCTCCACATGAGCAGCATTAGCCCTAAATGGGTTGCCTAAGGTATTACTGCTGACTGTAAGCTAGTATTGTATGATAAGATATAATTTATAGAAGTTGGTATATATCTCTAGAAGCTTTACATTAGTAGACTCGATAGTTCCAACTGACCGATTGTATTGAAATGGCGCTATTGCATTGGTCAACAAGGCTGCACGAAGTTACTAGGATGCCGAGAGCTTCAACGAATCACGTATTTATCAGATTCCCATTACAAGGCTGAATCGAATCAAACTGCATAACCAATGTAGAGTCCTCAGTCCGGTCGGTTGAGCTAGATTAGTTCGTCACCTAAGCTGAAACCTCGTGGGAGTGAGGCTTGACGTCGAATATGTAAAATAGGCTAAACAGCCGTCTATTATTCAGGTTTAGATATATGCCAAAATGCCGGACCTCATGGCGGAGCATTACACAGTGGGCTGGATCTGTGCTCTCCAGGAGGAATACGAGTGTGCGTCTCGAATGCTAGATGAAGAGTTCGATAGTCCTGAAATTGCGGCCAGCGATGATGACAACACGTGTCTTGCCGGTCGCATTGGAGGCCACTATATTACCATGGTTTGTATATCATCCCACATGGCTGGGAATAACGCCGCAGCCGTTGTTGCCCGGGACATGGTCCGATCGTTTCCCAATCTCCGTTTCATCTTGATGGTTGGAGTTGGTGGAGGCGCACCGACCCCGGAAAGAGATATCCGCTTGGGGGACGTGGTGGTCAGTTCACCACAAGGTACACTGGGTGGAGTTGTCCACTATGACCTGGGCAAGCAGATGACCGGAAATCAGTTCAGGAGGACTGGGCTACTGGTGTCGCCCCCTAACGTGCTTCTAGGGGCTTTACCGGAATTGCGGAGACGTCAGAACGATCCCCGTAAGCCAGATAGGATTGCCGATCATATAAAGCGCATGGAGAGTATGACGGAATATAGACGCCCTCAGGAGGATTTATTATTTCCCGCTGACTATTCCCATCAAGGCGGAGACGACTGCAGTTTTTGCTCTCCTGATAAGGCCTTGCAGCGAGGAGATCGTCCACGTCGCGGTAGAGAGATTGCTGTGCATTATGGTACGATAGCATCTGGTAATTCAGTCACGAAAGATGCGAGCTTGAGAGACAAATATGCGAATGACCCGGAGCTGAACATTCTATGTTTCGAGATAGAGGCGGCAGGCTTGATGAACACTTTCCCCTGTCTAGTCATTCGCGGCATCTGTAATTACTGAGACTCGCACAAAAACGATAACTGGCGCAAATATGCCGCCCTGACAGCAGCCTCTTATGCACGGGAGCTACTGAAAGTTCTAAGGCCAAGGAGAATCAGACCTTTGCCTTCACTGGCTGTGGCTCTTGAAGATGGTTAGTTAGTACCTATCACATCCTGTGCAATGGCCGCTAATATCTAGGTAAATGGTGAATAGTCAACAAAAAATTATCGCACCTGAGCTCTGCTATCGAGCGCCTTCAGGACGAGGATACAAAGAAGACCAAAATTCATGAGTTGGATTCGAAAAGCTATCGGTTCTACAGCTTCAGGGATAGCGTCAAGAGGAGGATATCAGGCCTAGATTCGAAGATTGTGTTCCCGTGGAAAGCCATGTCTATTTACAGCAAGGCTCAATTGACCAAGGTACACGAGCTTATGCCCACAAAATAATCTATATAGACAGCTCTATGCGTGGCATGTGCCAGAAGAGATTCCAATGTCTTCTAACTGAACATGGGCCTGTCGTACCAGAGAAAGAAATAATAGTTTTGCGCGATAGAATTCTAGACCAGTGACGTCTTTAGTTTATAGATACGTAACCACTTGAAGACAAATTTCTACTTCTCCAGCAGATCAGTTTCTATAGACTTCCAAGTACCAGCATTGTTTAGGCTAGCATGTATACTTCTTCAAGTATGCGGCAAAAGGATATTGTCTGCTTCCAGGGTGCTTGGGTCGGCCTTCAAAATATGAATTAATTTGAAAATGATATCAACCCAGTTAGTTTTTGCTTTTACTAAGTGGCCAATTTCAAATCATCTGCCTCTTTTCGACATAGGGAACGACATCTGAGCTTGCCGGAGTTTTCAAACGGTATAATTCTAAGAGAAGACGAGGAGCGCAGATGCACATATAATGATGCTGTTCAAAGTGTGTTATTATGCATATTATGCACCAAGAAATAAAGTTAATATATCCATGTTAACTCCATGCGCTTCTTCCTCATGACAAACCCATCAACACCGTCTCCTGTATTTGAAGTAACTCGAAAAGCAAAAAAAAAAAAAAAAAAAAAAAAAATTATTGAAGTATGCAACAAGATTGTAGGAAAAGTATCACGATGCTAAGCACCTCTTTGAATATTTGTAGACATTAGAGTGATTTTCTTATTCTTCTTCTTCCGACCACCGCCAACAGCAGCGGGTGCAGGCGCCTCTGTTGCTGTCTGTGCAATAAATTCGGCCTCTCGCTGCTCCATAAGGTCCTCTTCCCAACCCTGAAGCCAGCCATCGTTCACTGGTCTGCGTTCCAACGGATTCGAAGCAGACTGAATGGCCGCCGTACCCCACACAGTGCGAGCAACTGGAGGGCTCGACGACGGCGACGCAAGGGCTTCAAAGCGAGATTGCATTTGACTAGTAGCATGCGGAGAGTTTTCTGCGAATTCGCTGTCGATAATTGCCGAGTCAAGAGCGCCTGGCATTGAGCCGCCCAAGGGTAGGAAGTCTTGATCGGAGAAAGGACGTTGGTCGCTAATTCCAAAGCTGGGTCGCTTGCGACGAGCGGCAGTCCAGCGCTTTTCATCCTCCTCTTTCTCTGCTCGTAACCTATCCTTTTCTTCCCGTGCTTCTTTATCACGGTTTCTTTGTCGTCGTTTGCTAATTTCGGTTCGAAATTGCTCCAAAACCTCAGGCACAACAATATCGGTCCAGTCACATTCTAGGAAATTAACCTCGCAGCCATACGGTAGGTGGCCAAGGTACTTCGCTCGCTTCCGCAACTCATCATCCACAACATGACCCGTGGATATATGCTCCACTCGAGGGAGAATGGTTGCTGGAAACGATGAATATTCTCCGAAAGCCGCTTTGAGGATACGTATGTCAAGCGCCGAAAGGTAAAAGTGAGGCAAGCATTGGTAGAAATAATATGGTTGTTCGGGGGTAGCTCCAGAATTTTCTCGAGGTGTAGATTGCTTGATACGAGGCAAAGAACTCTTGTTCTTTCTTTGTGATTCTTCAAGGTTGCCGTGATCACCTAGATTGAGTGCATCCACACCGGCAATTACTTCCATAACATTGTTAGACATGGAAGGGTCACGATCTACTCCATTGGAATTATCGAGGTTCAATTCGTGCGTTGAGCCGGTAGTTTGGGTGGGTGTGTGTTCCGAATCTTGATCAATATGTATTGAAGCCTGTCGTCTCTTTTCGACGCGAAGGATATGTGGAGGATCGCCTAAGCCTCGAATCTTTTCTCGGGCATCGTTGATGTTGTTGATTGCTTTCTGAATCCAGGTTGTATCATCACCAAACAGGATCTCATCTTCTTGTCTTTGTCGGTTCAATTCCTGAATTTCGGAATCATACTGAGCCATCATATAGCCTTCTCCTCCTTTCATTATTCGTGCGTAGTCCGCAACTTCTGCCGCATGATACCAGGGAATATCATCATGTGGATCAAGGTCTTCGGCCCCATCGCGAGGCAAGGCCAAGGTGCTTCCAGGATTCCTCTTTACCAAACGCAAAACGACGTCACCGCCTTCTAATGGAAGATTCGTTTCCTGTTCGACAAACCAGCGAACTGGACGAGTGTCTGAAATATAGATTGTGTCCCAGCAAATAGGACATTTCTGCCAGCGTGCCTTCTTTTCCGGCATTGGCGTGTCATCATCAGTTGAATGCATGTAACGGATGAGGCACGGGAAACAGAAGATATGGCCACATTTTGCCATTCGAGGAGCGACTGGCATTGAAAGACAGATTGGACAGCTGGCAGCTTGAGTTTGTTCAGACGCGAGTACCTGAAGTACCGAGTCCCAGTCCAAATGCACATCGGCATTCGCCGCCTGCGCGTGGTAACTTCGTTGAGGATTCACTATAAAACGATAGTTGGCATGTACGTATCGAGCTTTATCACCAGGCTGATGTCCTGATCCAAATCCCCATGTCTGATGTCGTCGCGGACGATGCGAGCTCGGGTTATACTGCGGACGGGGAGGCAAGGAGAAGTTCATGAGATGGGTGATGGAAGTCTGACCTTTCCGGCTCGTTGTGGACCTCATGATGGCCTTACACAATTAGATAAGCGTTTCCCCCCCAACAGAAAGTACACTTCAATAGAGACTTACAGATTCCGAATATGCATCCTCGTTCACCAACGCAGGACGATGGTGTTTTTTGTGCTGGCCCTTTCGGGATTGATTATTCCTTGCTGATGCTATATTCCTGGTTGTTGAGCCTGCACCAAAGCTCCCGTTTCCTCCGAAACGCCTTTGGAGGCCCCCTTCCGTGGAATGGGTAGTAGCCTGAAAGGAAGACGGGGACGAGGAAGAGTTCGGGGTATAATCAGTTGCCTTGAGGTTACGAACCGCCTGTCCCGCAGTGGACGACATATCTCGTACTGAAATAATCCAAAAGCCAGCCCTATCTAGGACAGTGAACTGTTCTGATATCGAAGCAAGCAATCGTGTTAATGCTTGCGTTGCCCTGTGCCTGCAGAACTTCGACCTCGAAATGAATGGCTCGTATGACCGCGGTAGTTCGTCAACCCGGCAGAGTCTCTAGGTAAGTGATAGTGTTTGCTTGATGCAAACAGAATCAAATGCTTGATAGTCACGAAAGGGCCGCGAGAGGGCCACTTGCGCGTTGCGCTCTGACGGTTGTTGACAGAATTGCCCCTCGGGGGTGGGGAGCGACGCTGCGAAGTTGCTCTCAGAAACTCGGTCCCGTTTTGCCAGTCTTATGTCATCCCAGCACGTGTCTTGGCATCGATATGGACAGGGACAGCACCACGCATACATGTTGCACTTGATGGCTGGATTTGGCTGCAATAGAAGGAAGTTCTGAGATTTAAGCTTAGATTCATCCAGGTGGCAAATAAAACAAGAATTATATGTATAATAACTCCGTAGACAGAACATAGGCTTACGAAAGTTCATATTTACTACACGATGCTGCTCTCTATCTAGAACTCCTCGAGCATTCAGTTAAATTGAGAGCCAAAACCAAAGCTCACATTTGACTCATTACTGAGTAGTCTGGTGAGTCATTCACTGCCTGACGAGACCGACCGAACGCTGATGCCTGAGGCACCCAAGCGCGCCAAATCCACCGCCGCAAGCGCCTTGGCGTTTCTTTTCTCAGCCGCCGCCATTTCGGCGCTGACATTTCTGTGCAGGCCTGCCTCCTTCAGCCGACACGACACACCACACGTCACAAGCAGCTACGCTTGGTGACTATTTTGCATATCTGCCATATCGTTCGTTATACTTTCTATCCTGGTGCGTGATTTTACTTGTCCACAGCTCATGTCGCGCTGCTTGAGGCGGGAGAGTTCAGACAAGGCAAAAAAAGCTAACCTCACTTTTTGTGATCTCCAGCGAACTGACACTCGCACGTCCAATCGTGTCTTTTTTTCAATCGCCAACTGTCCTGCACGCAGCATGGCAACCTAGACGATCAGCCAGCCTATCGCTTCGAGATATTTAGATGTTGCCTAGTTCCTATTTCGCATGGCTCCCTTTGAGGCAAGGCAACCAACACTATCTGCCTGGACATGATAAACCACCATCTGCCGGCAATGCCCCATGGGCAGCCACCCATACCTCCTCATCCCCGGCGACAGCATGATATGCATTATTCCCCAGGGCCTCCAAACATGCGCTCTCCTCCGGCGTACATGAACTACCATCCTCCACCCGTCAACGGTCACGTTCCTCCCGTCTACGCACAGCATTATCCACCACCATGGTACAATGGCTATCCGCAAATGCACCCACCACCTCCTGGTGGTCCTATGCCACCAGGCCCTCCTCCTCCTCGCCCTTATCAACCTTCATACGCTCATGCTCCGCTGATAGTCTCATCCTACCCACACACGCAGCCGATCCCGGCACCTATGCATGTCTCGTCAAGTGGATTTCCCCGGCCACCATCGACAGCATCAACACCGATTCAGTCTACAATGTCTCCTCCACCCCCCGCTATCCCAGCCCATATCTCTATTGATGGCCAGGAACCACCGACACTAAATGGCGTGGTCTCATCTCCGCCCATCGCAGAAATACAAAAAAGTAGTCTACACGCACCTCTGCCCTTCCGTGCACCGGTAAGTTGACCTATTCTCAAATAATTCGCTCGACTCTGAGGTTAATCCGTTCTTTCTAGCTTCCTTGGCTCTCTGTACCGGATGAGCCCTTTCCCATTCGTGCTCCACATCGGCGTCGTAGTGGGCGCTCCTTACAGACCTCGGCTATTTCTGTTGAATTTCCTGCAAAGGAGACTCAAAAGATAGATATATCTCAAACAGATGAGATACCGACAACTGTGCAAAGTGAATATATCGACACATCAGGCCCTGGCCTCTCCGAGCCACAGACGCCCACGACGTCGCAGGCACCATCGGAGTCCGACTCGACCCATCCCACCACACCTTCATCTACTGCTCCGGCTTCCCGTTCTCGTACTCAAGCTCAGACTCCCAAGCAGGCTGTACCAGTGGTTCCAGTGGTCCCTATAGTCCCTGCAGCGCCTACCACACCAAAGCAATCTACTACCCCTCAAACCGCGGGAGAGGGCCAGGCGACTGATGTAAAGAGCGAAGCCGAAGATGTGGGAACACCTTGTCATAGTTCCGCAAACACCACTCCTGCAGCCCCAAAGTCATGGGCTGATTTGGTACGTTCCAAAGCCGCATCTCGCGGTGCTAGCATTGCTCCGAACACGACAGTCGAGACAGGAAATCTGCAGACTCGTCGAAATGAGTCACTTGGTGACGTTTTGACGGGCCTTGGATCTGACGTCGATCAATATGGCGAAAAGATTGCATTTTTAGAACCAAGGGGCCTTGTCAACACAGGAAACATGTGTTACATGAACTCGGTGAGTTCTTCTTTCGTCAGCCTAGATTTCTTAGACTAATTTCTTCTAGGTGCTCCAAATCTTGACATTTTGCGTACCATTCTACCAGTTTCTGGACCACATAGGCCGTCGCGCAGTTCATAGTTTCAAGAGCGACGTGCCGTTGATTGATGCAACGTATGTATTATGTCTAATACACAGAAGAACATGTCTAACAAAAGTCTGTCATTAGGATCATGTTCATGAGGGAATTCA
This sequence comes from Talaromyces atroroseus, assembly GCF_001907595.1. Classification (NCBI taxonomy): domain Eukaryota; kingdom Fungi; phylum Ascomycota; class Eurotiomycetes; order Eurotiales; family Trichocomaceae; genus Talaromyces; species Talaromyces atroroseus. The sequence continues at coordinate 1,283,310 of NW_017971439.1, read as the reverse complement.
GAGTAATCGACGCGGCTCGGTCAGAAGACCAACTTCGCATGCGACTCAAACATAAGGAACTAGAAGAATACGGAGAAGCATTCATACCGGAATTTGTGTATGAAATCATTCGCCAGCTCCCACGCTTTCGTGACATGAGGGTAAGGCCCATCTCTTTATTTACTTATAGAACATTTCTGACAGAATATATAGCGCGGTCATCAACAGGATGCCCAGGAATTTCTGGGTTTCTTCCTGGAGGAACTTCACGAAGAATGTGCTCACGCTTTGCAAAGTGGCACTGCCCAAGCGTCAGCAGAGACCTTATCTTCAGAAGCTGATGGATGGCTTGAGGTCGGCCATAAGCAGAAGGCCGCTATTACTCGATCATCGGGCGATGTTGAGTTTGAATCGCCCATCACTAAAATATTTGGAGGAAAGATTCGTTCGGAATTCAAAGTTCCTGGGAACAAAAATTCAGTGACGTTGGAACCTTATCAACCTCTACAGCTAGACATTGGATCTCCTGAAGTCAACAACATCATTGACGCTTTGAGAGGTCTTACCAAACCCGAAACTATCCATGGCGATTTCAGCTCTCCCAGAGGTCCCAAAGTTGCTGCCACAAAACAGGTTTTCATTGAAACATTGCCTCCTGTGCTTATTCTTCACTTGAAACGTTTCCAGTACGATAGCGTCACCAGGGGCACGCAGAAGATCTGGAAGAAGGTCGGATATCCGCTGGATCTGGAAATACCTCGCGAGGTTTTCCCACCCCATCGACGTAATGCGATGGCAATTCACGGCGGACTTCCGCACTACCGACTTGTTGGTGTCATCTACCACCATGGAAAAAATGCCAGCGGCGGGCATTACACAGTGGATGTAAGACGCCAAGATGGCCGCGAATGGATTCGGATGGACGACACTGTCATTCGTCGTGTACGCAGTGAGGATGTTGCAGAAGCAGGAAGCGAGGAAGATCCAAAAGTTCTCGCGGCGGCTTTGGAGCAGCACAAACGCGACAACAATCCGAATATATACGAACAGATTGATCAAGATAATCAACTTGATGATGAGAGAGGATGGAGTCAAGTCAACGGGTCCGGAACAGGTGGGCATTCAAGCAAGAAATCTAGCAGCGCTGTCGCAAATGGCGTATCGTCACCTGCAACCTCATCGAATTCTCCCGGCAGCAGGACGCCCATTGGGAGATACGGGACTCGCGACAATAAAGTAGCATATCTACTCTTCTACCAACGTGTTTCTTCGCCCTGATTTACGTTTCTTATTCGTTCTTGATGTCGGGACACGGATATCGCTAGTACTTTCAGGATCGGTAACGACACCGATGCATATTGAGGTTACGACGTGCATAAATTTCACTACATGGATTGATGCACATGACATATCTTGACAGTTTTTTCGACACGTAGCAGCCCCTTTAATATGCCGGTAAATTGTACATAGAGCATATATGGCGGGCTACTTTTTATTTCTCTTTTTCTCTTTTGACGACGCCAGATTTGACGCTGGTCCTTGTCTACGAGGCCATGACTTCCATACATAATTATATTATGATGTCCAGGAAAACAGCGACAAAAGTTCTTTTTTCTTGGCGACTCTGAGTCAGTTGGCGAGATGCCGATCTGATTGATTTCTTCCATTTGGCATTTGGTTTGATTGCAACGTCTCTTTGGTACCTGCAATTGACTGAAAACTTGCTTTCTCTCGACGAGTATTTCAGGGCATGTTGTATTGTGGTATTTTTTATGATTTTTCTTTTCTATTCTGGCTGGTTTCTTGGAGTGCTTCAGAGCATTTCAATCGTGGCTAAGTTCAGACCAAGATATACCCTTTTATCTACACATTACATGCCTACATATCCCTGTTAAATTTTCTATCTTCAACGATTTTACATTGTTTTCGTATTTTCCCTTGTTCACGCCACATATCTACTGGGTTTTTTTGATCGACTGGATATTGGTTTTGGGACTGAAAATCCCTTGTGATTGATATCCGGTATCTTCACAACGTGAGCAACGGATAGGACTACACGTGATGATGAGGATGTTGTTACTTTACAAAGCAAAACATCGACTTCGGATCATAGTTTTGACTCCACAGGTCTGTCTATCACAGACGGAGGAATATTCTATGATAAAATCTATTACACAGAAAAAAATGAGTCAATCATTCGATTACATTCTACTACCATTGGAACTGAACGTAATGATCGAGCGTGTCTCATCTCAACAACGCAAATGACTATGATACACCGACATTACCACGGAGTATTAGTGTGGGGAGAGAGGTCTCATTAGGGGTGAAAAGGGTTTGTAGGAGGTTAGGTGACTCTTGGTCGTAACAATCCTGTCTGCTGGTCTAGGTTTTATTCGGTTGTCTCTATGTGTCATTTTTTCAATCCTTAGCAACGTGTTGTCGGATTTGGAAATATACTCTAGTACTTACGTGTATGCTCTTTAAATATGATTGCTGAATCGTAATTGCAAGGCTCGATTACTTCGAGAAAGGATCATATAAAATGGCCTGTTAGAACTATATATAGTAGAGTAAAACTAGCGTAAAGATACGGTAATCTAAATATTTCTAGGGTCCTAGACTAACCGCGGTAGGTAAAGCAAGTACAAGACATAATACACATAAAAGCACGTATAATTATTTGGACCATAGTTTTCAACTAGTAAAGCGAGTTGCCATGTATTAACGGACTATTTATGATTGTAGAATTTGAACAGCCTCAGACAGGTTGTTCGCGAATGGATCTAACCAGAATAGGCTAGCGCTGTCAAGCTCCTGGCCCGCCGCTGATCGGCCTCTGGTTTATTTCTGAGACCTCTCAAGCCTGCGAAGGGGGGGGGTGGTTGTGAAAGTTCATCCGAGAGTTTGGATCACAACCACGCGGCGACACACTCTGCCTCTTATCAAAAGGAATACAAACGACTGCTTTGCCTGAACTCGGCCGTCCGCTTAAGCCTAAGCACCTCCCCCCCCCTCCATCGCGACCTGGCATCTCAAGCCCCTCCACGTCCGGGGAAGACTGACCAATCACCTGATTGTGCTCAGCCCTTACGTCCCCCCTCTCCACGCTGTGCCTCATTCTCAACACACCTACATACGACATAGCATTTGTCCTCACCTCCAGGACGATACATCAACAGTGCTAGTGTACGAAGACTAGTTTTGCCGGCAACAGAAACAAGGTCTATAGACCAGCCCACCGTGATCCCAACAAAGATCGTCAGAACCGGCTTCTCGAGGACAGCACACCGTGGATTACTTACGTACCACCCAGTAGTGAATGAGAGAGGCTTGAGGTACATCTGTATCACAAATGAGCAGCGTCTGGCATCACAATTGGCCTGTCCTGCAGAAATAGATATGGCCGCCAATAACCATTCAACCACAACCCCTTCTCCAAGCCCTGGCCCAACTGGGCTATCATCTTCGCCGAATACTGCCACTTCAGTCATCAGTGGAACGAAACGAAAGCGCACTTCAGCTACAAAATTTTATGCCGTTAAGGAAGGTTTTCGTCCCGGTGTATATTATAATTGGAATGACTGCCTAGCTCAGGTTACGGGATTCAAGGGGGCTGTCTGTGAGTCTTTACGCCTTTTTTTTTTCCTCTGCCTTTGTAAGAGGTGAATCTTTTGCTCAATTCATTTTCTTTTTTGTGCCGTGCAGTTCAGTCGTTCCCATCCTTGGAAGAGGCAAACTCCTTCCTCACAGGCCAAAAAGTGTCTTCACGCAATGGAGCCGCATCCGCCAATAACGAAGCTACGCGATTTTACGGTGTGCAGCGAGGACGAGTTCCAGGTGTCTATTCGAACTGGGCGGAAGCTCAACAACAGATCAGGGGTTTCACACGACCTCGGTACAAAAAGTTCGATACTCGCAAGGAAGCAGAGGAATTTGTAAGGATGGGCCAAGATAATGGAAGTATCACCGCTTCTACACAAGAAGTTCCCGGCATGACCTCTTCAAATCCGTCAGACGAACTTCCAGCTGGATTGACGCCTCTACCGCCCGGTGCTGAAGACGGATTTGACCCGAATGTACTGTTCGAGCCATCTACGGGCAAAGTAGTGTACAAGGCGCCTGATCAGAAGGCAGCATTGAAGTCAAAGCCGGCCGGCCCTCCTGGGATGCTTCGCATATACACTGATGGAAGCTCACTGGGTAATGGATCTAAAATCGCACAGGCTGGTGTGGGTGTTTATTTTGGACCAAATGATACAAGGTAAGCTCTTAATATTGGTTGCATACATAAGTTACAAAAGCTTTTGATCTATTATCAAGACCGTCGTCCACTGATAGCCGAGTACTTCGTTCCTAGCAGGAATGTCTCTGAGCCACTGAAGGGCACTCGCCAGACAAACCAACGTGCCGAGTTAACAGCAATCATCCGAGCGCTCGAAATAGCACCGCGACATCGACCTGTCACAGTTGTCACGGACAGTCGCTATGCCATCGACTGCGTGACGAATTGGTTTCGCAAATGGATCCGCAACAACTGGCTAACATCAGACAACAAACCGGTCGAAAACAAGGATCTCATCCAATCCATACTTGTCAAGATTAATGAGCGCGATTCTCTAAAAGTCACGACTACTTTTGAATGGGTTAAAGGACACAATCGTGATCCTGGGAATGAGGAGGCAGATAAGTTGGCTGTTGATGGTGCTAGGAGAGGGGTGATGAAGACTCCCTCAGGTCTCAAAGCAGCAGATGCCGATGATTTTGACCTTCCTGATGAGCTCGCAGATGATATTGACGATGTTTGATGAATGAATTAATGATTCTTACAGCCGCTATGTCGCTATTCTATTCATGTATTCTTGAGTCAGGCTTTGACTCTGAAAGTAAATTTTTCTTCCAGTGGCCTGATTATATGGTCTGATCCAAGCTTGTATGTATCCAGCAGGTATGGAGATGCATTACATTACAATTCCCTATAGTGCAGTGTTGCGTCGTTCCATCAAGGCATTACTGAACAACCCGAAACTTGGTGGATTTTCCCCTTTGGAATCCAAGCTGCGAAGACTTCCTGCCCATCCACTTAAGTCACTGGCAGCAATTTATCTGGCAGAGATGCCTGAGTAGTGGAACAGCGGCTATCTGGCCAATAGAACGCCATCTCTTTTAACTCTCAAGGCTGGTTAACTATGCGGGGGCCACATTGCGCTTGCAGCAGCCAATCCAAATCCACACGTTGAATTACATAAATTACCTCGTCTGGCATGGTTGTCGAATTTAGTAATGCGAAAATAACCACACTAGCGCCCAATCTGATAGAAAATGTTCATTAGAAGATAACAAGGATTAAACTTTAGAGAATTATTCTGCCTAACTGGCGGGCTTTGATTGGTCCAAAAACCCTTACTAGGGCTTGCTAGTTTAGCTACAATCACTGATATATAAGCTGATAGTGAGACAAACAAGTCCTCTTGCGCTCGATTGTGAAGTGTTTCACTCCTGAAAAGCTTAGAGACCAGACAACGCAGCATGAATAACGCCTTTGCACAATGGCGCCAATTTATCCTCTATTTCCAGTACGGGAGTCTGGCCATCTTCAAGTCTCCCCTATCCACTCAATATACTATGAGGATTGCGGCATCATAACCGGTGTTCCAGTCTTATATCTGCATGGGGGTCCAGGAGAAGGTACGTACATGTTATAATTACTTCCCTTCTGGCTGTCACTAATCCTAGACCAAGGGATCGTGGACTCGGATAGACAGTACTTCGACCCAACCCACTACCGCAGCGTGCTCTTTGACCAACGTGGCTGCGGCAAATCCCTCCCTTCTGCGTCCCTAGACGATAACACAACCTGGACGCTTGTCGCCGACATCGAAGCTCTCCGAGAACACCTCAAAATCGCAAAGTGGATAGTATGCGGCGGGTCCTGGGGCTCGACATTATCACTGGCCTATGCCCAGAAGCACACTGATCGCTGCTTGGGTCTTATTCTCCGTGGGATCTTTACCATTCGCCGCCAAGAATTGGAGTGGTTTTACCAGAAGGGCGCGGATATGCTGTTTCCTGATTATTTCGAGCCGTATAGAGCTTGTATTCCCGAGGCGGAAAGAGGAGATATGATTGCAGCTTACTATAAGAGACTCACCGGCGATAATGAGGACGAGAAGTTGAAATGTGCTGGTGCATGGAGTACCTGGGAGACCTCGACAGTCAAGTTGATTGTGGACCCGGAAACTGTCAAAATGGCCGCGAACCCCAAATGGGCGCTTGCGTCTGCTCGCATTGAATCGCACTTTTTTGTCAATGGTGGGTGGATGCGCGACGGGCAATTGATTGAGGAGGCATTTAAGATTAGACACTTGCCGATAGTTATTGTGCAGGGTAGATATGATGTTGTTTGTCCGGCAAAGACGAGCTGGGAGTTGTATCAGGCGCTTGGAGGGAAGGCGAATCCCAATGTCGAGTATTTGGTTATAGCAGATTGTGGGCATAGTGCACATGAGAGCAAGATTGAGGAGGCCCTGGTCGATGCGGCCGAAAAGTTCAAGGCGCTGAAGATGTAAGCAATATTCGCGAGCTACAGCATTTCCTAGACTGTTTTTTTTCTAGACATTGGTTTGAGTTGGAAGTCTTTGACATTACTCATGTCGTTGAGCCATGCATGCATCGTTCGTCGGCGCGAGCATTACGCCGGATGGGCGAGGAGGGCAACCATTGTACCCTATGTTTGGTATGGTGCCAAAAATTACCAGTGAGCTCAATAATTTTCCCCCTTTAATATATTCAATTTTTTGCAGTCGGTTTCGATATGAAGTGCTCATGGCAGGTTTACGTCGCGAAGCCTCAGGCACCAAATTCAGACTAGTACCTAATCAGTAAGACCCCTATATCTGCCAATCAGAGTGTTTCACCTGCTAAACATATAATATTTCTAACCGGATATGGATACTTAAAGCACGTGATGAATCACGTGCAAATCCATCCAATCAATGAGCACATGTCAAATCAACGTGTCTCGAGCAACGTTCGTTCAAAAAAAAAGGTCATCTCGATATTTGAACTGGGAAATCGGTCAACGTATCCGGATATCTATTTCTGGAGGACAAATATTTCCTCGTAAATAAGGAAACCGTGAAACTGGCTTACCTGATTTCCAACACCCTGATGCGCAACAACTGGACACTGTTACTTTTGTGCACTGTTTACAAAACCATGATTGAATAACATTTTTGCTTGATATCGGTTCTTAGGCGGAGCCTTTTATTATTGCCATCTTCTGCTCCGTTCTTTTCCATGTTGAGGTCTGCTATCAAATAAACTTAAAACGGAACTGCCGAGAAACGCAAACATGCCGACTTTAGAGCTTAGCAATTTCAATATTGTATGCTCCGTCCTGGGAGGATTTGTCACTCTCTTTGGATTAGTGTCCTATCTTTGCAAGGAGCGGTTTTATCTCTCTGAAGCCTGTGAGTTTGACTTACTTTTTCAAAACCCAAGCATTCTTCTATAACTTCAATGCTCTGAATTGGATACTGACTATGCATTGTATATCGAAAAGTGATATCAACATTGGCAGGCGTCGTATTTTCACCCCATGCAACAAATTTCATCAAACCTTTAGATTATGCTTTAGGCTCGCAGTCCAACCTGGACGAAATCACACAGTACTTCACCCGCCTTGTCCTCGGCGTCCAGTTGGTTATAGCCGGTGTCCAGTTGCCAGGACGCTACTTGCAAACAGAATGGAAGAGTTTGCTACTGCTCCTCGGTCCTGGGATGGCAGCCATGTGGCTGTCGAGTGGGCTCCTAATCTGGGGCCTCGTCCCCAATATCTCCTTTGTGCAAGCACTGGCGGTTGGTGCATGCGTCACGCCCACAGACCCAGTGTTGTCCAACTCTATTGTGAAGGGTAAATTTGCGGACAAAAATATTCCTCGCCCTTTGCAGAGAATTATTATAGCTGAGTCTGGTGCCAATGATGGCCTGGGTTACCCGTTTCTGTTTCTGGCACTGTACCTTCTGAAATATACTCAGGGACCTGGTTTTAGTGGCGGGGCAGGCAAGGCTATCGCCCTTTGGGTCTATGAGACACTTTGTTATGAGATACTGCTGAGCATCGTCTACGGTGCGGTTGTCGGGTGGTTGTCTATGAAATTGCTTCATTGGGCAGAGGAGAGAAGATATGTCGATAGGGAAAGCTTTCTCGTTTTTGCCATCTCTCTTGGCGTGAGTCTACCCTTTCTATTGTACTGCTGCTTCTCAAATCTCACTTGAAATACTTTTAGCTTTTCATTATGGGGACGTGTGGACTTATTGGCACCGACGATCTGCTGGCTTGTTTCATAGCTGGAAACGCGTTCACCAACGAGTAAGTCTCAATCCAACCAAAAGGGAACGTGTGTATATTAATTAGATTGGAACAGTGACTGGTTCCGACTCGAAACAATGGACGACTCTCTCCAACCAACAATAGATATGCTTCTCAATCTGTCAATTTTCATCTGGTTCGGCGCAGTGTGTCCCTGGGCCATGTTCGCGCATAACGATGTCATCCCTATCTATCGACTTGTCGCTTTAGGCATACTGATCCTCCTGTTTCGTCGTCTACCCGCTGTGTTTGCCATGCACAAATACATCCATCAAATTGAGCAAGTTTCCCAAGCATTGTTTGTCGGCTTCTTCGGCCCCATCGGCGTGGGCGCTATATTTTATTTGTCGGTCTCTCGCCAGTTCCTTCTCGAGAACATGATTGTGGATGGACAGGTCCGTGATGATGCAGCCAAGACGGCAGATGTGACTTATATTGTGGTTTGGTTTTTGGTTATCTGTAGTATTGTGAGTGTCCTTATTTCCCCTCTGGAACCGAGCGTTAGGATAAACCATGTGCCGATTGACAACGGCTAATACCCTTTTCTTCCAATCATCTAGTTTGTGCACGGCCTCAGTGTTCCTCTCGGCAAAGCAGGATACCATATCCCACGCACAATCTCCAGCGCCCTTAGCACAAGCTCTTTCGAACCAGAACCGATTCGCCTTCCCAACCGAACCACCCACAGCACAGCAACAATAGCATCCCCACGCGGTCTACGACTCTATCGGAATCGACAACCACGCAAAAATAGGGGCGGAGCAACTCCTCCCCAGGTTGTATTCCAGATTTCTGCTTCGGGAAGTCAGCAGCAAGTACAGCAGCAGGAGGAACAGAAACAGCATGCTGCTACTTCTACGCCCGGAGATTTGTTGCCATCTGAAAGAATGCCTACCATGCCGACTCCGGCAACGATGCATGAACCTAGTAGGCCGATTAGATTGGTAGGTGAAGATGGCAATGTGATGGAGACGTTGAACTCGGCGTCAGAATAGAGCTTCACTGTTTGCTCATTCCGTGTTTGACGTGAGTGGTGAGTAGTGAAAAGGGAAGTGGAAGTGGCAGCACATATTTCGGTTTTAGTTTTGATGTGGTGTAATTTTTCTTTCGGTTGTGATAGATATAGTTTGATAGAGTACATATTTTGTACAGAGAGAAGAAGAAAAACAGGGGGTGTCAGGAAATATTTGAATGCTAGTAGATATAGAATGCATATTTTTTTTGGATTTCTCTCTCGTTATCAATCTCCTTTGCTACGTTTGACGATATCTAGGTAGTTAGTCATATCTAAAGTATGGAGGTATTGAGTCAAGGCCGTATGTATGAAATAGTGAGGCATAGATATAGAGCAGAAAAGGGATTTTTGTCTATTCCAAGTCCGGATGAAGGGATGTGTACTGAATCAATCCTACCTACGTACATTCATGAAAGACGATATATTGCATCCAAAATATAGCCCAGAATCACGCGATTCCCCCCTGTTTTGTACATGAAATGGCGTCTTTTCACCATCAAACGAAGAAATCCTCGGCATTAGGTAAGTCAGAGAGCATGGAACGAGAAAAAGGGAAAAGGAAAATCCTCATATGTACTACATACCAAATAGCACGCGACATTGTTACACTTGCACCATCGCCACGCTCCCGTGACATCAGGGGAAATGAAATATAGATACGTACTACGTACTACCTACCACCTGAGGCCACAAGTCTAGAATGGAAGAATAGAAAAAAGTTATACAAGGGCGAGCAGATAAATTGGAAATCGGCCCCGGGTTGAACGAACAGGATGTGATGATGGGCCGGGATAGATCCCCGGAATGTTGGAATGTGTATGCACCACCCTCAAGCATTGCGGTTGCAACCAAGGGATATGGGATTATTGTGCTAGCCAATTAAGCTATGCAGATGACCTTCAACTCCGCTACAGCACATGCACATACGTCAATCATGGATGATTTTTGTACTGGCCAGGGGGAAGTCATGTATTAGATTAGTATTATCATTCAGGTGTGTATATATGCGAGCTTAAGCTTATTCCAATTCTAAGGTAGATCCAATTAATAGAAGAGATTTTGGGCTAGGTAGAGTGTGATATACCAAGAATGAGGAGGAAGGGATGGTTGAGACTTGATGGAAGCATCACATGTTTCGCTTGCCCTAACGGAAACAAGAGCCCATTCCACCTCCGACCTCCTTGGACAGTCCACTCACCCAGGTTATACAGTGCTTCAAGCCTTGAAAAATCTACTGCTCTCACCCACTTTATATGTTTTGCTGGAAATGTGGACCGTGAATGTGGGCTGCCGAGGAGCGCTGTCTCTTTGATCGCAGATCCCGTCTTTAACAGTGTCATCTTCCCGCTGAAAAATTTATCTATGGGGAACCCAGTCCAGTATTGGGGTCGCTAGTAGTTGGAATGCGCAGCAGTCTAACCTCTTTTTGATTCCAGGGTGACTTGTAAAGACTGTGCTACGTCAACCAATGCCAATACAGTGCAGTGTCCTTCAAAACACCCAATATCTCTTATCTCCGGGTGACTTGGGATTAATGGTTCAACCTCAACTGAGAATGACCATATCCCTGTCTAAGCTTTATACATGCAGGGGCTACAGATGGATGTCACTCTGGTCGGTTTGTACAAACACCCACAGCTTTATCCCTCCCTTCGTCAAACCCAGCCAGGCATCAACCATTCATTCATTCACTCATTGCAAGAAAAGCTTAAGGAACACGCAAGCTTTGACAATATGACGTCGAATACTTGAATTCTCGTGTTGATTACTCTAGGTCATTTATTACTAAAAACTGATTTTCGGTGACTGACCTAAAACTCTACCACGCCCTTTCCATCCATACCTGGTATTTCAATACTGCTAAAGAATCTTTCACCTTTCAGCATGTCTACCGACGACCCAAAACAGCCAGCAACTGTGCAAAAGGAGCTGAAGAAACCACGATTTGTCAGTTACCTATGGGACACATTTGACAAGCCGCCGGCAGAAAGACGACTGTTGACGAAGCTTGATACTGCAATCATATCGTTCGGTGCAGTCGGTAAGCAGTAATTTGGTTTTTCCTTTCTCTATATTATGGCTTACCGCTGATACACGAATTCCATGAATACTAGGCTACTTTGTCAAAAGCGTGGATCAATATAACATCAACAATGCCTTTGTGTCCGGAATGTACGTGTTCTTCGACTTGACGTGAAATTGGCGCATATTATTTCAGCTAACGATAATTCTTTTCATAAGGAGAGAGGATCTCAAATTATATCAGAACCAGTTGAATTATATACAGACTGCATGGGCGTTGGGTTATGCCTTGGGGCAAATTCCTAGTAATATCATCCTCAGTCGGGCACGACCAAGATATTGGATACCGAGTCTTGAGGTATGGAATTGATATCATACGTACACACACACATATATATATATACATATAGGCAGACTAACATTTAATCATAGGTTTGCTGGGCCGTCCTTACTCTTTCATTATCCAGATGCAACCATGCATATCAATTTTACGTGATCCGGCTGCTCATTGGTAAGAACTTCATTATCCGCCACCCAGGTCTTGGTCAATTTAGAAGCCATATTCGATGACTAACTTATAGTAAACAGGTCTCTGCGAAAGTGGGTATTATCCCGGAATCCAGCACTCTCTTGGCTCCTGGTATAGACGAGATGAACTAGGGAAGAGAGCCTGCATATTCCAGATTTGCAGCGCCATGGGCCAAATGGCGTCCGGGTACATAATGGGCGCAGTCTACCATTTAGAGGGCATAGGAGGGTTTAAAGGATGGCAATGGTTGGTCTATTATAAGAGAAAAATCTGCCGGGTTTCTTCCTATATGATTTATGACTAATCGAGAGCTCGATGTTTAACTAGGGCATACATCATCAACGGCTCGATCGCGTTGCCTGTGGCTATCGCGGGTTACTTTATACTCCCTGATGTGCCTGAGATCACAAAGTCGTGGTATCTAAGCGAAGAGGTGGGCTGATATCTCCTATGTTCTTATTTGCGTACGTCGGACCGACGCTCAACGGAATCTAGGAAATCAAACTGTCGCAGCTGCGAATGCATCTGGAGGGACGAAAACCTCGGTCGAAGTATACCAAGGAGAAGCTGAAGAGGATTTTTAGCTCATGGCATATATATCTTATGTCTATACTCTATGTGTAAGTGACCACCTTAGCAATCTTAAGGTAGATCTCAAATACTTAGACAGATGCTGACAACAACAGAGCTTTCAACAATGGAATCGCAAACACACAGCCGATATTCCAACAGTAGGTCTTGCTAAATTCCATGCTACATTGCCTCGGAATTCATACTTTTATTGCAGATATCTTCGCCATTCCACGAACCCTCGTTATTCAATTCCGCAAATCAACAACTACCCAACAACTACATCAGGGGTGCAAATTCTGATGACCGTGATATATGCCTGTATGATGAAATTCAAGAGCAGCAAGATTTGCTTAGGTATGCTGATAGATTGACTACGTATAGGGCTCTCCGACACTATCCTTCAAGGCAGACGCTGGCCGCCGCTTGTATTTGGCGGAGTAAGTTTATAGCGTTGATTACAATTGAAAAAAAATAAAAAATAAAACTGACGTTGAATCTAATACTAGATTATAAATATCATCTGTTACGTATCCTTAGCCATCTGGGATATCCCTACTTGGTGGAAGTGGACGTGTCTCATCGCCGCAGGGGCGTCGTTCGGGTTGGGTGGGCTATGCATGGCGTGAGTTCATACACCTTGTAAAGAAGAAAAAGAACAGGAATAATTCACTGAAGAATCAATATAGCTGGGCAAACGAAGTGTGCCAAAACGACAGCGAAGAACGCGCCATCACCATCGCAGCCATGAACGAAATCGCATACATCCTGCAGATCTGGCTGCCCCTGCTGGTCTGGCAGCAGGTCGACGCCCCGAGATATTTCAAGGGATATGTCACCGTCTCCAGCATGTCCGTTCTGCTTATTGTGATGAGCTTCATAGTTCGAAGATTGCACAACAGGGAAATGTCTGCTGAGACGGTTGGCCAGCAGGAGCATGCTACTGAAAGCTGTGTTCAGCTACATCCACGTGCTGCTATGGATGACGGCGACTGGAATATCAACTCTCATGCCATTCAGCTTTGTCAGTTTGATAGTATTAATGGGCATGAAGGGGTTTCTTCATCTTCGTCTTCTGTGTCGAATGAAAAGTATGCGCCCTCGCCGACTACCATTAGTGGCTCGACGATTGCTGCTTCGCCCTGCGAAAAGGGGTCTTCGTCTATTCTTCAATCTCCGGCTACTGACTCTGGAGAAATGGGAATAGAGGCATGTCCGTTAAAACCGGTTTAATAACTGATACGTGTTCTTTGATCAGGAGGGAAGAAGAGTCCTATTATGCTAGTTCCTTTTTCCCATTATTGGTGATTTTTTTTTTTGAACAATTATTTGTTCTAACCACTTATATGTTGTGTTAGGTTTACATATAACATCAGAGCTTGGGTGGAGGTTTTTTATGGTTTTAGGACTGATTATTGCTAACGCTGATTGTCAAATATTTATGTATTATTCCTATTTTGGCAATCCGACCAATCTCATACAAAATTACAAATGCGCAAGTTAGCACTGGAAAATAAAACAGACGTATCACGCATAGTTTATAAATCTGCCAAGCTGCTTACAGGGTGTTCCAGTCCTTTCTAGCCGGTACACTGCTTCAATTCTCCAAATTCTCTTACGAATATCAACCATAGTTAGTACCGGAAGGAAATTATCATCAGTTCCAGGTGACTCTCACTTCAATCCCACCGGACTCTCCATAAACTGGCATGCTGGCTGAATACAGGTTATTGTGAAAGAAACCGCAGATCCTCTTAAATCACTTTTATTTGAGCTTTCTACCTAGGTATATGTTGCGTTAGATATATGAGTTGCATGTATAACGTCAGAACTTGGATGGACGACAAAGACCAAGTACCTACTGCTGGAGCATAACAAATGCCTGCATTCAAAAAGGAAGCTGGACATGTCCAAGCCAGATTTAGATTTGGCTTTTATGGCTGAAATGTTCAGAATGCATGAATTATTCTTCAAATCAGCAAGCCAAACTGCAAGCCACTAACCCGATTGGCAGCGACGGAGAACCGTCCAAATCATACGTCTTCCTCCTACTAATTACTAGTTATGGTAGTTAGGGCTAAGCGTCTATATGAACCGCCCATTGCCCATTCTCCGGAGCACTCATATCCCCTACTCATGCCTGTGCGCATTACCTCCAGCTCTATGGTACCGCATCGCTCGAAAATGCCAGCTTCTAATCTGTACGACTATGTGGTATTGGCGGATCAATCAAGCTGGCTTGGAGGACTTGCCTGGTTTCTTCATCACAGTCTAGCGGACGTCGAACATAGTTTGGTTGAGAAATATCGATTAAGGGGGTTGATGTCGTGAAGGGCAATTCCCGTGTATCCAGACTTGATGCTGCCGCCAGCATGAGCGATGAATTGCTTGGTGAACACTCTAAAGGGGGAACATGTAGCCGTTGCAGGTACGGCCAGTGTCGACAAAATCATTTTTTGGCATAATGGCCTGTTCTCGTTGCCCGTCAAGGATAGTGGTGAAACTAGATCAAAAGCATGTGCACACTGGTAGGAAATAGGCAGCAAAGATGAAGGGCATATTATGATAGGCCCAATGTCAAGATTTATGTATGCAGGTAGGCATCATTCATATTCTTCATTCTACATACAACTACTATAGACTTATGTATAAACGTAACGCTCAGTTCTGGAAATGATAGAATCACGCTATAGTTTGGCGCGCACGTTGTCAAGGCCCGAGGGACCGTCGTAGATCTGTTGCTCTACCAGCCTTGAATTAATCTGGATTATTGTTAGTATCGACATCATTTGGATGGTGAAAATGTATGACTTACATGTTGAGAACCAAGATCAGTTACCTTTTCCACGCCTAATAGTTGCATGCAGGTTTTGGTCTCGTCTGCAAGAACTGTTTCCAGAACTCATTAAAACTAGAATTTCAGATATGGGGCAAGAGAAGAACGTACTCTCAAGTGTCCTAGAAACTCCAGCAATACCTCCAGCACCAAGGCCCCATAGCGCCGGTCGACCAATACCCACGGCCTTTGCGCCCAAACACAACGCCTTCACAACATCCGTACCTCGTCGAATGCCGCCGTCAACCAGTACTTCCAGTTTATCAAACACTTCAGGACAGTATTTCCGGATCTCGAGCAAGGTGTGAACAGCCGGGGGCGCGGTGTCTAATGCTCGTCCGCCGTGATTGGACAGAATGATACCTTTGACTTGCGGAGTGAACAATGACGCGAGATAGGCGTCTTCATGGGTCTGCAATCCCTTTAAGATGATAGGCAATTTAGTATGTTCTGAGAGCCATTGCAAAGTCTCCTTCCAAGTAAGATCGTAAGCTGTGCCCGCGAACAACTGTACACCGACACCACCACCTCCTTCTTTTGGCGTCGGTGTTCCATCTGGGAGTGTTTCGGGTTCTTCCTCCTCTTCCTTTCCTTTCTTCTTTTCTGCAACCGTGCCAGAGCTAACCGGTAACTTACTACCGGTGTTATCAGTGCGCATATCGTCCTCTCGCTTGCCAGGTACAGGCGCATCAAGTGTGAGGATAATGCACTTGATAGCCTTCAACTTGTGAACCCGCGCTAGCATGGCTTCGCTCTTTTTCCGGTCGATTTGCACGTAGAGCTGCCATCCAAAGACCTGGTCGGGCGCGGCATGTTCGACAATCTGTTCCGGCGACATGGACGCGTTGTTCGATATGATTTGCATGGCGCCAAACTCACGACAAGCAGCAGCAATCCCCGCCTCGCCTGCCGGGTGTGCCAGACGCGCCATTGCGGCTGGCGAGACGTATATGGGCAGGTTTACTTTGTGGCCTGATATGGATGTTGAGAGGTCGCATTTGCGGACGTCGATGAAAACGCGGGGTCGCAGGAGGATTGAGCGGTAGACTTCTCTGTTGAAGTGTTTGGAGATCAGGTCGTCGGAAGCAGAATAGTAGTATCCCCATGCTTTGCGGCTGACTTGTTTAGTGGCTACTTGCTCGATTTCGTCGAGGTTGAAGAGTGTTTCTAAGGGTGGTGGTCCGGCATGGGTTCCGTCTTTTTCTTGTTCTTGTTTGTCTGCGCTGGGCTTGGGCAGAGTCGCAGGGTCGATGGTTCCCAGTACGGCCTCGGGCTTGAGGTTTTCCTCTAATGTGCCTGGCGGGTGAATGGGGTCGTATTCTTCGGTGGCATCTGTGCCGGCGAGCTTGAGAATCACTTTGACTCCGCCGGGGTGGCTGGACATGAAGTCTGTGACCTAGTTGTATGCACCACTTGGTCAATGCAAGAAGGCAATTCGAGGAGACAATCACCCTACATCATAGACCTTGCCGTAGAGGACGACCCAGCAGCTTTCGGGGGTGTTGTGCGTTGCGACTGTGTGTGTATATCGTGGTGTTTAGCAAGAGATACGCAGAAAGCATAGCATTGCTGATGACATACCTTCCGCTGCGTCGAATACTTTGCCCATGATGGATGGCCCTGTGTCTTGTAATTGGCGATTGGCGATGGGAGGAAGCGCAGAGAAGACAAGAAATACAACGAGCGAGTGTAGTTCGGAGAGTATGCCGAAGCGCTGTGGTTGGTGGAGAAACGTCGGCTATCCAGGATGATGTCAATAGCCGGCGTCTTAAGGAAAGCATTTGGTAGAATAAGGAAGTGAGCAGGATTATTATACAAACCAAGTGAAATAAAATAAAAGAGGCAAGGAAACGAAGAAGGGCACTGCCTGGTGTGCCAGTGCCAGTCCAGTCAGTGAAGCGAAACGACTATGTACGGAATAGTCTTAGTGCGGCCATCTCCGAATGTCTTCACTCCCGCCTGCAACTTGACATCGTCGCCGTCTGTCGGAAGAATAGAGACAAACAACCATGTTTGAGGTACGAAACTCAAGCTTTCCAGCACTAATCATCTGACACTGACAAGACAACGCACAGAGACACGCCGCAGACCACTACCGCCTGCGCCTGCACCGCGCTCGCTCCACCGTGCTCACGCCGGACGAAATGGTCGAAGTACGCGCCGCCCAACGCACGTTCGAAGGAGCCTACATCCGCACCGCGCTGTCGGCATTCTCATTCGCGCTCATCGTGCTCAAAGTGTTTACGGCTGAGTTCTACGGCATCGGTGCGCTGTTCGCCGTGTACGGCACCGGGGTGTTGCTGATAAGCAACTTCCGTCGCCAGCAGGGCAATCGACAGTTCTTCTCGGAGATAGGGGAAGACGGGCTGCATCGTCGCAAGTTCCGTACCAGCGGGAATGCAGTTGTGTTTCTGACGGCGTTGAGTGTTGCGGCTTATGCGAGTCTGATTGGGCTTACGCTGAAGCTGTAGTTTAGTTTGGGCTGGCGTTGCATTGTCAATACGATTGATTATGCAGTGTCTCGTTTACCACTCGGGCTGTGCAGCTAGCTGATCACCGAAGCAGATTTGCCTGGATGTTCAACTGCTCTCCTCTCCGCCAAGATGGGCGGAACAAGCAGGCAGAGCACGGCCAAGCCATTCCGTACCGCCCTGTTATGCTCGTCCTGCTTGGCTGTTACTCATTCGCGGCGGAATGTTGCACATGGCTTGGCGCGCTGAAAGAAGACTGGACTATGGGCGTATTTGTGAGCGCGCAAGGGATGTGGGCAGCCAGCGAGGACTATATCAAAATCGATCTGCCTAGACTTGACCGCTCCTTGGCGTGGGATCGGCGCCTCGTGTATCCATAGACTATCAGACTATTAGTGAAAATACTCTGATCCTGGCCGGCGGAGACCTTGCCTCCGAAGAGGACGCTGGCTGCAACGGGGGGCGGGGGGCGGAGTTTTCCTTGATGAATCATTCATTCTCTCCGTCCGGATTGTCAATACTGAATGAAAGGGGCGCGCACTTGGCGGATTCCTTTGTAGATATCTGATTGTCTATATATTTAGATCTGCCTACCTACCTAACGAACGATAATATCTATCTATAGATCTATATATAGTCATACGCCGGTGTTCGTGTTGTTGGATTTCCTCTTCCGTCGTGAACGAACGGAGAGACGCCGCCCGGATTAGGTCAGCGGCAAACACTGACTCGCCTTCACTCATCGTGCCATCAGAACAGGTGATGATTTGGTCTCCTTGATAAATCTCGTCGCTTCCCTGATTTTTTCGTGCTCGACCCACCAGCTACAGAACAGAACTGGACTATATATATACCACCCCTCCGCCCCCCTCCCCGAAGACATGGACGCCGCTTCGTCGCCGCCGCCGCCCTCGCAACAACCGCCGCCCTCGCAAAATCTCGCATCCTCATCCTCGCTGTCGTACTCTCCCTCCTCGTCGTCGCCAACCCCGGGCGTCGCCGAGAACAAGTCTGCCAACGGCATCCCTCGCTCTACTTATAACCCCCCCAAGACCGTCATCGGACGAGCGCTAGGCAACGAGCTGCATACGGATGCCCACAAGCCGGCTGCCCAACTGACCTCTCAGCGCCGCCTGTCCAAGGACGGAGTCGGGATGGCCCTGTCAGACACCCCGGTTTCTACCGCGCCCAGCTCTCCGCAGATGTAAGGATGCCATTGCTAGATTGTGCTTTTCTTCTCTTTTTATCGTTATCGTGATCGACAGCGATTGCGCTAGCGCCCGCTTTGCTTTTTTCTGTTCCATTCGTCCTCGGCTTAAAAGGCTTCATCTCTAAGCTAGCTAGTTGCTGACACTTGACGACCTAGACGCGCTCAACTGCACACTCCAACCTCGTCCGTCACCTCGTCTGTCGCGCATACGCCCAAGCCCCGCGCAACGACTCTTGACATTCCTGGCCTCACCCGGTCCAAGGTCTCGCCCGATGGACGCATCCCCGAGCGCGACCTCGGCTCGAAGCTGGTCATTGTCATGGTCGGCTTGCCGGCACGAGGCAAAAGCTACATCACAAAGAAGATGGCGCGCTACCTGAACTGGCTGCAGCATGACACTCGCATCTTCAACGTTGGCGAGCGCCGGCGACTGGCGGCCGGCACAAATAGCCCCTCGCCGTCCATGGTGCACATGAAAAAGCGCACCAATAGCTCCATCGACCAAGAACTCGTCGAATCCATCCGCAAGATGAGCACCAATGCCAGCAACCCGGTTGAAACTCCGCTTCCCTCGCTGCCGGAGAAGGCTGATATCCTCCCGCCGCCGGCGCTCTCGACGCCCGCGGAGATCCGCGTCAATGGCGAACCTGCGGATCTCCCCGGATCTGCAGCAATGCCACCACCACCACAGCGACCGAGTATACACATCGACACGGCCAGTCAGCCAGAGGCACAAGAGGTGAAACGCGAGTCTATCGACCAGTCGGCCAGTTTTTTTGATCCCAAGAACCGACAAGCTGTCCAGCTCCGCGAGCAGGTCGCTCTGGGCACACTCGACGAATTACTGGATTATGTCCTGGACCAAGGCGGCAGCGTCGGCATCCTGGATGCAACCAACAGCACGCTCGAGCGCCGCAAGGCAGTCATGGACCATATTCGCAAGCGAGCAGGCCCGGAATTGGGTGTGTTGTTCCTGGAAAGTCGCTGTCTGGACCCTGTATTGCTAGAATCGAATATGCGACTGAAACTGTCGGGACCAGACTACCGAACACAGGACCCCGTGAAAGCGCTGGAAGATTTCAAGAAGCGGGTTGCGCTGTACGAAAAGTCATATGTGCCACTGGGCGAGTACGAGGAGCAAAACGACATGGCGTATGTGCAGATGATCGACGTAGGGCGGAAGGTAGTCTCGCATCAAACGACCGGATTCTTGTCGTCGCAGGTGGTCTACTACTTACTCAACTTCAACCTGTCCCCGCGGCAAATCTGGATTACGCGCCACGGCGAGTCCGTGGACAACCAACTCGGCCGCATTGGAGGCGATTCCGACCTCAGCCAAAACGGAGAAAAATACGCGCAAGCACTGGCCAAATTCGTCGACTTCCAGCGCCAGAAATGGGAAGACTACCAAGCCCAAAAGGCCATGACAAGCCACTTCCCACCTCACCCAGGCGACAGCACGCCGCCCAACCCATCATACGGCGGCATCCAAAACAAACCGCGCAACTTTTGCGTCTGGTCGTCGATGATGAAACGCGCCATCCAAACGACCGCCCACTTCAACGACGACGACTACGACATCAAGCAAATGCGGATGCTCGACGAACTATACGCCGGGAAAATGGAGGGTCTCACCTACGACGAAATCAAAACACAGTACCCGGAAGAATACGAAAGCCGCCGCAAACAGAAACTGCAGTATCGCTACCCGGGGCCCGGCGGAGAAGGTTATCTGGACGTAATCAACCGGCTGAGGACAGTCATCGTCGAAGTCGAGCGCACCATCGACCATGTCTTGCTCGTGACGCATCGCTCGGTGGCGCGTGTGTTGCTGGCTTATTTCTTGGGTCTGGCGCGCGACGAAGTCGCCGGCTTGGATGTGCCCTTGGGCGTGCTGTATATGTTGGAGCCCAAGCCGTATGGGGTCGACTTCAAGGCGTATCGGTATAATCCGGACTCGAATTGGTTTGATTACATGCCGAATTTTGAGTTGCGTCAGGCGAAGCCTGCATAATCTTCCACCGATCGATCTGTCTATCTGTCCTTCGGCCAGGCCGTTTTTTTTTATGACTGCATTACAAGGAGTGAAACTAGTTAGTTGCTTAGCATAGTCTGATGGCGTTTGTATGCGTCTTGCGCTGTTCTTTTTTTTTTTTTTTTTTTTTTTTTTTTTTTTTTTTTTTTTTTTTGTTGTGCTTTTTTTTCTGTCCATATTTGACCGTATGTACATGTATGAATTACGCTGATGACTGATCTACACTATGTACCGTTATGAATAATACTTTGCTACTCTTGTTTTTTATATTTTTTTTTCTTTTTGACTATACTTTTTCTTTTTTTTTTTTTTAATCATATATATTATTTATTCTATTAATGCTATATACATCAGGATCCAGATCTAGACCCATCATTATGACCGTATACCTGATTGTGATTTGTGAAACCCCTCCACGCCTGCAAAACCGCACTTGACCTCCTCTTCTTCTTTTTCGTCCCCTCAGAACCAGACATACTCTCTCGTCTTTCAAATCTTTCATATGCAAGCGTGAACTCGTCGCGGCGCGCAATATGGTCCATGGGTATGCTGTTATCATCATGCTCATGTCCATGTCCATGCTCAAGCTCAAACTCATCGTCGGATTCGAGGATGCTGGTCTGACTCTCGAGGTCTGATCTGCTCATGTTGTAGGTTTTATTCTTTTTGTGGGCGTTATGTGTATGGCCGTGGCTATGACTATGGCGGGAGGTAGTGGCGCTGATAATCAGCGTCGATGAACCGCCTTCCTGGCAGTGCTGCTCTTTATTGCGCGCTATGGTAATTGAGGTGGAGTGTGTTGGGGATTTGAATTGTTGTTGTTGCTGTTTCCTTTGCCTTTTGGGATTGGAGTTGCTGTGGTTCTTGGAAGTGGAGTGGCTAGCTGTGTTTTGGCCCCGTCTGCAGACAAAGTTGTTGCATACCTCGCAGTATGTTGGCATGACGTAGGACGGCTCTGAGGAGGCGTTGTAGAAGACGCGGCGGCCAAAGATGGATTCGAGAAGGGGTGCAATGGTGGGTATGCAGGCGGCTATTATGATTGTGTTTCCTTCGATGCTGGGTTTGTTAGTTTTGATTTTTCAAAGTTGTTGGAGTGGTTTGGTGTACCTTGTCCAGAGGAAGACGCTGAAGGAGTTATCTGTGTACGGTCAATTTGTCTGGTATAGGGCATAAGAGAGGAGAGATGGCGGTACATGTAGAATCAGGCCCGGAGTCCAGACCGGTAAGGCGGGTTGTCTTGTAGATTGAGATTGCGCATGCACTTGGTTTATCAGTAAGGAAAGAAGAGTCTCCAAAGACTGAAAGAAGAGAGATACATACAACACGCCCATGCCCAGGATCATGCTCAGGCCTATCTTCTTCTTCCGGTTCATCTGCAACTTCCACAGCACCGTAGCCGGATACACAGCCAGGAAGAGATCGACCAGTGCAGAGAGCGCTGTATCGTCAGCATTATATTCCAAGCATAGGAAGAGCAAAAAGAAGAAGAAGAAGAAGCATACCCCCTGTCACAATCGAATAATCGGCCAATACGTCCGCACTCCAACACCGCGTGCCAACCTGTTCACGCAGCGCCGGCACCCACAGCGCCCTAGTCGGCGCACACTGCGCAAACAATATAATCACACAGCCAAAATTGAGCAGCACAACGGCACCCACAAAGATCCATAGCCCCAGCGCCGTGCGCGGAGAAGGGTTCAAGATGCGGATCAGCAGCGCTGTCACGCCCAGTTTCGGGACTGTGAATGATAGGATGCCCGGCGCGAAGGACGCGGTGCTGTAGAGGAGTGCTCTTTCGGTTTGTTGGGTGTTGAGTGTGTCGGCGTGCGCACCCATGCCCCAGTAGATCGATGTCGACACGAGGGCGGCGAAGAGGTAGGCGCATATCTGTCCATCCACACACACACACACACGTAAATAGCAGTTCGTAATTGATCCAAGGGTGTAACATACCAGGGATACACCCGTGATATAATCATCCAGTCCGATCTTGTGCACGATGCGCAGCCGCGTGTACAGTCTGGCGGCCATGAACAGGCTGCTGACGGCCACAAAGGTCCATATCAAGGCCTCGGTGACGGGCCGAGAGACCTCCTCGTGGAGCATCGATTGATCACTGATCCGTCTGACTGGTCATGTCATGCACGATCGAGGAGAAGATAGGGACATGGAGAGACTAATATAGCCAACTCCCATCGTCAAAAAGCAGCGTGCTCAGACCGTCAATTAAGGTTGATAGTGTGTGGAGTTTTAAAAACTGGCACTTGCAGATCGGCTCGTTGGATGCAAAAACCGCAGTTGAGAGATTGTCGCTTCTTAGTGCCTATTACTACTCACTGTCAGTGTGTCCTCCATATTATCTTCATTCAGTCATTCACTCATCCGGTTTTTTTTTTTTTTTTTTTCGGACTTCCTGTCTGGATTGAAGAATTAATCCCGACTGTCCCCAAATTAAGCTCAACTATAACCCTTAGTGCGTGCATAGCGCGAGTTTATTCCGTTTGGTAACCAATACCGCTGTGCTAAGGCTGGTCAGGGGCAGGCGTTCGCTAGAGTAGGTTGGAGACTGTACGGGTCATGAAGTGTGGTAGGTAAATTGGCTTTGATCTAGTTCGATTGACTTACCCAGCTGGGTATGTACTCGGTTCAGCTTGATCCTGAATATTCACATTTCAATTCTATGTCAAATGTATAGTAACAGCATATACTAGATACATCTCGCACCGTAACATACAATGTACGAACTCGTGTCTGATCACTGCTGCACCGCAAAGACAGACCCTATCGTGGCCGTTGTGTTGGCCAGGATATCAGAAACCCCGTTTCCACGCGCCTCGTTCAACGCCGCTCGGTACTGTGAAACGTCAGTCTGTCAGTAATCTTGCCCTACTGCTCCATCATCCGAGTAGACTCACCTTGAACCCAAAGTTCAGCACAAGCGCAGCCGCAAGCCCAAAACAAACAACAAGCGGCCCGAACAAGTTGTCCAGATCTTTGCCGCTGCGCTCCCGGATCAGTCGCGCTCGCTTCTCGTACATGTACCACCCCCAGATAGACGCGAAAACCGCAAAAGCCGTGTAGATAATAGCCAGTGCCTGCGCGACGGTGTTGTTGATGTCTGCCGCGTTGTATAACGCTAGTGATAACGATGCTAGTAGGATGCTGACATGTTGCCACTTGATGAAGGTGCGTTGGTTGGCGAGCCATACCTTGGACTCAACACGCACTGGCCCGGTGTCCTTAATCCAAACCTCGGGCGCTGAAACGCCGGGCGGCAGAGCAGCAGTGCCGCGATGTGCCTGTGCATATCGAGACTTGGAGAATGACGGGAACAGGTTCTCCAGATAAGATGAGCTTGTTGCTCCTTCGTCTCTAGTCTCGGCTTCGGGCCCACGCTCAGCAGCAGGTTGAGATGTGATCGCATCAGCCGCTGGAGATGGTTTCATTGCCTGAATGCTTTCTCTAGTAACACTCGGTCTTGGCGTGCGCTCAATGACAGGTGAAGTGCCAGTCAACATCGATGAGCGTCCCGGGGATCCCCTTCCGGCGCCCATCATCGACTGCAGAGGGCTAGATTTCGAACCCAAAAAGCTTCCCACAACCAAGTCCTCCTCGGCACGCTGAGCCAGTCGCTCCTGTTCGTGCTGGAACGCCGTCTGCGGGTCTTGCCGGATGTCGTTCTCTAATTCTCCAAGCCAGAAGGGGAGCGTGTTGATATTGTCCTCAAACAACTGCGCCACTCCATGCACGAATTTGGAGAATCGCGGTGCCTCTTTGACGAGATGCGAGACCATGAGATCATTCAACCACTCAACATTACGAGCGCTATTGCGCAACTTGATCTCCAGCAAAGCATGAGGGAACCGCACAATCTCGCCCTTGTGGATGGAGCTGAAAGGATATTCCATGGCCAATTCGTCAATGTCCCTCCGGTGCCAGTCTTCCGGATCACGACAAGGCCGCTCTGGGTCCAAAGCGTCCTCTCGGATCAGGGCAAGGTTGGTGTCAAGCGAAATACGAATGCGATCATCTCCAGGAATTTGGAACGCAGTTCTGGTATAATTTGCCCGAAGCATGGGCTGCAGATCTTTTTCTTTGATAAACGTCTGCAGCTCTTCTACCTCCGTTTTCAGTGCTTCTGCTGCCTGCGATCCTCCCTGTGCTCTACCTTCCAACCGAGTAACCTTTTTCTCGAACTTATACTCGCCCCGGAGGAATTCCTGGACGTGCTTCGCCTTGAGCTGTACTCGTGTTTCACGGCTGCAATTGTCCTCCAACGCTGTTTTCTTTTCCAGGAATATGGCTGGAGACTCGTTCAGGTCTCCCGACCAACGAAGTCGCAGAGACTCAGCTTCTGACGCACGCGTGACCTTTTGGTTGTATAGATCAAATGATGAGTTATCGAAATATAACGATGTTATCGTTGGATCCCGCTGTGAGACATCCAACTCTTTAGATGTCGTTGGGTTATACAGCAGAACAGGCAGTCGACGCAGAATGTGCGTTTTGACCTCGACAACATTGTCCGTGTGCACCCAGAATTTGTAAGATACGTAAGCATCGTGGATCGGTCGTGTCTCCGCACCGGCTTCTTGGTCGTCAGGAAGTCCAATGCCAAGCAGCTGGCGGGTGAAAGTGTACATCGCGGACAACCGATGCAAAAGAGGGGAGTAATCCTCAGAATTGAACGACAGCTCAGAAAGCCGCACTTGAAGCAGTGGCCGGATTCGGTAGCGCGCACCACGCTTACGGTCGTGTTTCTTAGCCGCCTTGAGAAAACCGGAGAAGTTGATGCGGCTGTATTTCTCTAGCTCGCTGACCTCCTTGGTGATGTTGTCGAGTTCCACAACCACCTCCTCGGCAATCTGCTTCCACTTTTTGTCTTCACTTGCATCATGCTCTGTGCCATCGTCAACAGGCCTCTTGGCAAGAGGCATCAGCTTCGCTTCGCAAGCATTGGTGCGCTCGCGCAACTGCTGGGATGTCTCAGATTGGAAGGCATTGACCTTGTCCAATTGGACATTGATCAGCTCCTGCACGAATGATTCCTCATCTATTTCGGTCCATGGCTGGGTTTCAGAGTCGCTGTCGTCGCCCGCGAGATCACGCTCGCGCAGAAGGCTCTTGAGCTTTGCATAGTCGATGTATTTCCCTTCCCATGGAGGATATATAGAAGCTTTCAGGGTCTTTCCGAAACGCATCTCCAAAGCTATCCCTCTGCACGGGCAAGATCGTTAAAAGCTACTTGTTAAAGCAATCCGTCCGATGCAGCTCACCAATTCCAATTACAGTCAGGACATGCAGCAGAAGGAGCATAGAGACAAGATATTTTCATCGCTGAGCTGGAGAAAAGGTCCGCATCGGTTTCATCATCACAGGAGGGGCACGTGCTGTCATCGGACAAGTTTTATGGGCGGCAGCAATGTGGCTGCTCTGATTGGCTGGTTGCCACCTGCGGGTCGCCAGAGCAAACAGAACAAACAGCTGCTGTATCAGCCTCAGCAAGTGTCTCTCTCTCTACCTCTACTGCTATCAACATCTTATTCCCGGCTTCTGTTAGGCTGAGATTTGGGCTATTATTATTGTCAATTTATAAGCTTATAGATTTTGTTGCTGAAAGCGTCCTGCTACCGACTTACCACATGCAAACTGCACAAACTTTCCATCCTCTGAATATAGATACTATGGCCGCGACAGCCGCAGAATCAACACCGTTAATAGAAGCGTTCCACCAAGCCCTCCTCAGCAGATACCACAACCCCTGCTCATATGTGTCGAATCCTCCAGAGTGTAAGAGACGTGCCTCAGTAGCTGTCATATTTCGAGTTCGACCCGAATACCATCACCTGCCACAATCGCCCGCTATTGTGACCGATAAATCTGCTTCCGCATCTCAGCAATTGGAGGAGTTCTTTGCCCAGGACTGGGTGCAACACGGCGATCCAGAACTGTTGTTTATCAAAAGAGCTTCAAGAGTCGGTGACCGGTGGACCGGTCATGTCGCGCTCCCTGGCGGAAAGCGAGACCCGGAGGATGCGGATGACAAGGCAACGGCAGTCAGAGAAGCCTGGGAGGAGATTGGCTTGGATCTGACTACAGAGAACCTGATTTTTGTCGGCAACCTACCCGAGCGAGTGGTGACGACTTCATTTGGCAGCGTTCCGTGAGTGTTCTCTAACCATATCTGCACTACACTACAGAAAGCTAATAGCACGGCCAGTTTGATGGTGCTTTGTCCGTTTATCTTCCTTCTAACTTCGAGTAATACACCAGCGCTCACGCTTCAGCCAACCGAGGTGGCTTCAACTCATTGGGTTTCATTAAGAGCTTTGTTGTCGCCATCCATGCGCTCCGTTGAACACGTTAATGTCTCAGATCGCTACGCCAAACAAAACATGTTGATCAGATTGGGCGGATCGCGCTGGATGACCGGAATGATGGAATTCTCAGCTCTGAGTCTGCTTCCCACGGAGAGCTTGTACTGCAGTTCTGTGCCCGGTTTTCTACCGGAATCTTCTACTCATCAAAAAACGATTTTTCAACGATTGAACCCCTGGGCAGCCCGCGGAAGACAGCAACTAGGCCCTTATGGAGACAAAAGTCGACAATTGCTGCTCTGGGGTCTGACGTTGGGTATCATGGCCGATTTCTTGGATATGCTCCCGCCTTACAACGCGGTAGAGCTTTGGCGACCCCCGACATTCACTGCACCTGACCTGCGCATCCTCGTGTCTCTTTTCACGTATTCTATCCGCAAGAGGAATGAAACAAAGGTCAAGGCGGCGAGACGACCTAGTCAAACTGCGGTGGACGACTCGACGATGGCGCTGTCTGTCGACGAGCATGCCAGTCGTGATCATGTTAGTCATCGTGGTGATTCAGCAGATGACGGTCATCAATATGCAACTGCCATCTTATTACAGGGCTACTATGACCGCTTGAGACTGTCGATAGCAGTATTTACGGCGTGGAGGCTGGCGCTGGGGTCAGCTGGAGTATATTATGCGTGGAAGATGCTCCGACGGCGTTGACTATAAGCGCTTGCCATAGAAACAATAGAGGAGGCGATATTTTCAGTCAGTATATAGTAAGCACAGATAAATACTATATAGTAGAACGACGCTAACCTGTTCAGTCAGGGGAGTTGTGATTGGCCCGTTGCAGACATAGCTACTAGCCAGCCGCTGATTGGCCGACACAGCTTGATGTACCCCACGCTCCAGCTATCAACATCGATTGCTTTTCGTCTATGCGCTTCCTTCTTTCTCTCTCTTCTCCGCGCTGTTTTTGCAACGAAGATAATCCAATCGGTCATATTATCGAACATCCCATTCTCTGCTCGGATTAACCTGTCCATCCGCATCCAGAAACTTCCACAAAATCGACATCCAAAATGGTCGCGACGCAAAAGCTCTATCCTCGCGGTACCGTGAAGCGCATTGTCAAAGCACACGCCGGGCGCAATATCAGCAAGAATGCCGATGTTTTGGTTTGTTGCCCTCTTATTGGAAAGCGGAAAGAGACTGACTGACTTGCTCAGATCTTCCTGGACTACATGCTGTTTATGCAAGAGTATGTGCCGTCCACGATTCACCTGTTGTACCCCCCGCGCCCCTTCGACACAGCTAACGAGGTTGTACTCTACCAGGCTTATGCGCGAAGCATCTATTCGGTCACGAAAATCGGGCGAAAAGGGTATATCTGCAAGGAGTATTCGCAGGGTGACTGAGGTGCGTTCATACATTCGATACATTGCTTTATTGTATGTGTTGAGCATTGGCTTATGGTTAATGTTATGCATGTAGACAACGTTGCGCAAGATGAGAGGATAGTCGTCTTCTTCTTTTCTTTCGAGGCATGGGTTTGGGCGTTTGGTGATATAGTGTGTATAGGATTGGGCATTTGGATTGGCATTGGGCTGGGCTGGCTGGGTATAAGGCATACGGAGCGGTGTTTGGCGTTGTGAAATGGTATTTTCTCAGTCCCAATCATCTATTCTCGTAGGGAATGATATGATGTGTATAGAGTGCTTGTAGCTATTCCCTTCGATCATCTTCTACCGCAGTCCACGATTTGATAGAAAATCTCAGATGTTTGCTGGATTTTGATTATCTTAGGGGTAGTGCCTGAGCACTGCCAAATGTAACCAAATTATTATTTATATCTGTCAGCCTGATATTCACAGCCTTGTGCTTCTGGTTCATGCAGCTGCGGCGGCCTGAGTCAGCCAGCCAAGAGCGGAGACACAAACAAGCTTGGAGAAATCCGATCGCCTTCCATCGACTTCTTCTCCTCTTGTCACACCAAACAAACCCATTTCCTTGCACAAATTCTCCTTGCTTGTACCATTCTCCCTTTCAAGCTTCACTCCAACCTTCGTGAAAAGAAGAATCAAGAGAAATTCTCTTTGCCCTTCCACTCCTGCCAGTAAATCAGTCTGACACACGACACACACACAGTCACCTTCTCCACACATTCGTCACCATGTCTTCTGCAATCAACAACAACCTCCCTCCACAGTCCGACTCCTCCAAGGCGTCTTCGAAGAAGAAGCGAGGGAAGAACGAGGCTTCTGTGAATGGCTCTGTTTCCACTCCCACGCCATCAAACCCTGACCTCGACACTGTCAAACCCGAGTCAGTTGTCAACGGCGTCAACGGCGTGACCGACGATCTGGAGTCTAGCTTCTTCAAGGACCTTCACCGGTAAGCATGTCGTTGCTGGCCAGTCAAATATCATATTTTGTTGCCATGAAAAGATAACTAATGCTGTTCTTTCATTTCATAGAAACTTACGAAACGCCACAAAGAAACTCGTAAGCGACTCATTCTACACATTGTTCTGCAACGAAAGCCACAGCTAACCATATTATTGCAGAATGCCACAGCCAAGGTCGATAGCATCATTGCAGAATACCCTGGAAAATCACTTGACCTGCTCGTCGCAGAGAAGAAAATCAATGCGGACCAGCGAGCCCAGGTTCTGAAGAAGCCCGCCCTGCAAGCGCAGGTCGCACAAATCGAGGAGCAAATCAATCAATACAAGCAATTCGCTGCACACTACGAGGAGCGCCTTGTCAGCCAGAAGACTGCACTGGAAAAGACACATAAAGAGGAGCTTGAAGCCGCTCGTGAGAACGCTGTGGCTGAGTTAAAGGGATCTCAGGACAAGACTGTTCGTGAGCAGTTGCTGATACTCAGTCAATTTCTGCGTGCCGCGGCATCTTTCAGACGTGCGGGTGACGGGGCGGCTGTTGACAGTCAAGCTTTCGAAGGCGTGCTGCTTCAGGTCTACGGTGGTAATCAGGATGCCGTCGAGTCTATGCTTAAGCTTATCGGTGGATCTGAGGAGAAAGTCACTGGAATTGACGGTCAGGTCTTGGACGCGACATATGCTAGAGTGAAAGAGCTCTCCGAGGAGCAAGCCCCTCCGGCTCCAGTCGAAGAGCCATCGGCCGCTGAAACCGACCCAACCATTGCTAATGCAGGCCTTACTGAGCTCCAAGACGCACCAGTGTCCGCTACAGCAGATGCTAGCACTTTTGGTTCTGAAGGTCAACCCGTTCAGGCTACAGAGCCAGTTCTCGCCCCAACACAGACTGCTGCTGGAGACGGGGCAAACTCATTGGCGGCCAGTTGGGAACCCCAAACCTCTGGGTCTCTAGCCGCTTCTGGCGACGAATGGGTTGAAGTTCCAAGTAACCCTACCGAAGGCGAGTCCCCATCGACAACTGCCGCAGCTCAGCCCTCTACCAGCTGGGCCGAGGATGTCCCTACCGGTGCTGCTCCCACTGAAAGGGGCGACGGTTTTGAACAGGTAGTTCATCACCAGCGACAGAACAGTGTTCGTGGCGGTGGACGAGGTGGACGCGGACGCGGCCGGGGCGATGGATCCCGTGGTCGTGGTGGACGAGGCGAATTCCGAGGTCGTGGCCGTGGACGCGGCGAATTTAAAGGCGGACGTGGCCGTGGTGGACTTGGTGGTGGCCCTCAAGTCGCCCGCCGCGAAGCTGTTGCAACTAACTAAGATGCACGCGTCTATCTCGCATGGATGTGTTTGAATCAACCCAAACTACCCATTGCACAGTTTCATGGTCTGAACGCTCCGTCGAGTCCTTGCATGACACCCTTCCACAACATGGGCGGCGATATATCAACGATTTTTCTTCCTTTTTCTTCCTCATCAAGCCATTCGACTCTAAATTTTTTAACTTTCTTCTTGTATGTCATTTTATCTGATATCTCATGGGATGCTAGGCGTTGATACGGTTGATGCATGGGACAAAAAATCTTCTTTTTCTTTTCATTTCTGTAAAAAGGGGAGTTGATCAAGGTTGGATTGGTCCTATTTTGTCATCGTACGGTCAGGCTGGCAACGGGAAAAAAAAAGTTCATTATATTTTGTCATTAAGCGTTGCATATGTTTTCATTTTTTCGTTGCTTTTTTTTTCTAATGTTGCCCATGACGATTGGTTCCTGTATCTCTTTTATTTATCTATACCTAAACAAATCTCACAAGGTAGTCGGTGGTTGGATGTGAAGGAAGGTCGAAGAATTTATCTGTATTACCTTATAACATATTTTCTGGCAGGCAGGCAGACAGAATGAGTGGTGGTTTTAGGGCAGTTTAAAACTACTTCCAAGGCGGAGTGTTCTGATATAAATCGTGTGATGAATGAGATGCATCTAAGCGAGGCTGACAGCACCGTGTAACCAAAAATACCTAGATGATGACAACATCTCTCATATTCTTCCAAGAACATAGCATAGAAACATGGCGCTGCACAACGTCCATCCCTCCGAAATAAGTTTCAAGGAACAACTGTTCGAGCCCCAATTCTCTGCCATTTTTCTCATTACCATGCGAAACCAAACCTGCGTTATGAAAGTTGTAAGCACATATCCCGTTCGTGCCATGTACTCAGTCAGGTAGCTAATGTGCGTAGCATCATGGGAGAGGTCCTCCGCGATACTACGAGCCTCAAGACCGCGAGCTAGACATTCATGTTCTCGAATCAACGGCTTACCACCGCCTGAAAGACCGAGGGCTATGTAATCGTGGCATTGTGCCCAATTTTCTGGGCGTTATGAGGAAGTTTGATCCAGCGCTTTGCTCTCCTCCTCATTATCTTAAAAAGTTCATGGAGGACGAATATCCTCCGAGCGCAATTTTCTTGGAATATATCCCAAATCTGGAAATGATTCTGCCCGAGAACTTACTGAAAAGCGCATGGATAAATTTATAGATGGGATACGCCAGATTCATAAGGCGCTTGTTGTGCATGGTGACCCGAAACCGAGGAATATGATGGTTGTCAGGGACGATGAGGCGGATCGAGTGGTTTGGTTGGATTTTGATCGGGCTGAGACGTATGATGAGGATAGGCTCACGGATGAAGAAATGCAGCTGATGGGCGAGGAAGAGGAGACAATGGTGGGTTTCAAGGAGTTGCTGGTAAGGAACTACCTACCTACATGCTCATGGTTTATGTGCTTCAGGTTGGCTGATGTTGATGGTTTTCAGAGAATCGACCATTCCAAGGGGAAGCTTGAGGAAGCGTACATACTCTACTGCAATTGAGTGTATGAGAGTTGCTATTCTTTGTAGCTCTCTATTCCATAGATATTCTAAATAATGCCTTGCTCTGTCAGATTCTTATAGAACGACGCGGTTATGATTGGCTGTTAAAAATAGCCTTGCATTATGTAATACGCACCTGGATGTGAATACGCCCGCCTTACTAAGCGCTGACGTAGGAGGTTTAAGTTAAACAGTGACTGTTGATGTTGATGACACGCCAGCTGTTCTAACCTGAGACACCGCTCTCGTTCCTTCGTTTCTTCATTCTTTCTCATTCTGGTTTGAGCTATGCTGACTATCGCTAAATTCCTTGGCAACTCGGACATTGTAATTTGATTCAGTCGGTTTGTAGTCGGCCGGGGACGGGCATGACATATTTTAACCAACGGATGTTGAACTTTTATGCGACAGTCAATGCGAATACTCAAATTCAAAATCGAATCTCTTTGAAAAAGTTCCGACGAAGCAAGGTCGACACCATGGCAGTCAATCAGACACAGAGAAGAAAAGTTCTTCGCGTGATCTTCATATCCCTATTATTAGATCTCGTGCGTTTCCCTCTGTTCTTGACCTTGGAATATCACGTTCTCATGACTACAACTCCAGATCTCATTCACATTCATCCTCCCCCTCTTCCCCTCTCTCCTCAACTTCTACCTCCAACAAGACCCTTCCCCCTCCTCGCTCCTGAACCGCATATTCCACTACCTCAACGCCTACAAAAACTCATTCTCCAAACCGATTGATTCGCGGTACGACATTGTCCTCCTCGGCGGTGCTCTGGGATCCCTCTTCTCGCTCCTCCAAGCCATCGCCGCGCCTGTAATAGGGCATCTCTCCGACCGACATGGCCGGCGCACGGCACTGCTTTGGTCCATGTTCGGCAATCTGGTGAGCGTCACGTTATGGGTTGCCGCAACCGATTTCAAGACGTTTCTCGCTAGCCGTATCGTGGGCGGATTGAGTGAGGGGAATGTGCAGATGGCGAATGCGATTGCGACGGATATCAGTGATGAGAGTCAGCGCGGCTCGACTATGGCCATGGTGGGCGCTTGTTTCAGTATTGCGTTTACGTTTGGGCCGGCATTGGGTGCGGCGCTTGCTAATGTGAAGGTTATTGCGGCTAATCCGTTTGCGACTGCGGCGGGGGTTTCGTTGTTGTTGATTGTCCTGGAGACGGGTTATTTGTATGTGAGTTTGCCGGAGACGCATCCTAGACTTGTTGCCGCGGAGGTGAAGGATGGCATAAAGGGGACGAAGGGTGCAGTTGGTGGTGGTGGTGGTGGTGGCACGACGGCGACGAGTGACAAGAAGGTGAAGAGAAAGGACAAGATATCCCACACCAACAACCCC
Organism: Talaromyces atroroseus; assembly: GCF_001907595.1. Classification (NCBI taxonomy): domain Eukaryota; kingdom Fungi; phylum Ascomycota; class Eurotiomycetes; order Eurotiales; family Trichocomaceae; genus Talaromyces; species Talaromyces atroroseus. The sequence continues at coordinate 1,249,336 of NW_017971439.1, read as the reverse complement.
TCAGTCCTTAATCTGATTCATTTACTATTTCTTCTGCCCTTTTCCGGCATGGAATTCTCCCTCCCGTTCCTCACGGCTACTTTGATATCAGCGTCAGAAGACAGCAACCCATCCGCCGTCAACGGGCGAATACTCGGTCTAATCGGACTCATCGCGTCCCTCCTACAGGGAACGATGGTGCGTCGACTGCCGCCACTGCTAACAGTGCGTATTGGCGTTGTTGCATGCGCCATCGCGTTTTTTCTTTTGGCCAATATCAGCTCGATCACGGGCTTGCAGGTTGCTGCTTGTTTCCTGGCGGTTACGAGCGCGACGGTGGTGACAGGGCTGAATAGTTTGGGCAGTCTTGAGGCTGGCGCGGAGGAGCGTGGGATTGTCTTGGGCAGGTTGAGGAGTTGGGGCCAGGTTGGGAGGGCGTTGGGTCCTGTGGGATTCTGCTCGTTCTTTTGGTGGGTAGGTAGGGAAATTGCGTATACTGCTGGCGGTGTCGTGATGGTTGGTGTCTGTGGGATTGTGTTTGTGTTCTTGAGTGAGCCTAGGCGATAGTCTTCTTCTGTGGATATGAAGAAAAGAAAGGGAAAAAAAGGTAATGGACGAATATTAGGTATGTATTCAAGGGTATAAAATAAACAAGCAGGCGAAGAGAGGAGAGGAGACAAGAATAGAAAGTAGGACTATACAACTATGATACATACATTCATCTCATCTCGCGAACAATCCGTGCAAGAGAAATTAACTCCCAGTCCCAATATGCTGGCTAGAAGACGTCTTCCTCAAAGCCAAAGCCGTCCGTCGATCATAATGCTGAGCATGAGCATAGACATGATGAGCCTGAGCAGCCAGCGCAGGCTGCTCCGTCAGCGTCTCCCTGGCCTTGCCCAACAACCAATCCGTCAATGTGACAAATTTCGACGTCCGGTCCCATCCATTCGCCTGATCGGCATGCTCAATGGTGTGGCCTGCGATACGGCCCTGCTCGTCAAATGCGAAGATAAAGAGACCCTCAAAATGCCCTTCCTTGCCGGGGGAGAAGATGGGCGTATCGCCGCCCAGGAGGGTGCTGAAACTTTTGCTTTTGGTGGTGCTTGGTTGGGTATGGTTGTTATTTGATGTGGAAAGTATGTTATTGGTGGTGGTGGTGGTGTTATTATTATTGCTGTCTCCCCGCGGCTCCGTCCTCCACCGGACAACTAATCTCTCCTCACCACAGTCGGCAGAATGCTCGCATCCAAGCACAGAGTCCGCGCGGACCATGCGCTCACTCAGGATTTGAAGTTTGACATCTCCTAGTAGCGGCAAGCTGCTCCATGCAACGGGCACAGTCCACAGTGCTGCACGGTAGAGCACTCGACCTTTGACGTTGGGCAGATGCGGGTGTGTCGAGGGGAATAGATGGAGCGTTATTTGAGGCGAAAGAAGGTCAGTTGGCAGTGGGTTGATTAGGATGGTTGGCAGGAGTGGCGAGAGTTTCCTTAAAGCTATGAACTTGTTTAGCAAGCCATTTTTGTTTTAGTAGAGAAAGAGAGAGAGAGAGAGTTAAATACTCTGTCCTAACTTCAAAACCCGCTCATCCGGCGGCTTGTGATCGGGACCACCACCGCCAATTATTCCCGGTTCTGAACCTCCGAACCCTTTATTGAAGACCCTTTCATTGCTGTCTTTATTGCTGATCCTCGATGGAGACGGCGCCACACGAGAAAAGAAAACAGTGTCTAATTCGCGATGATGCGATTCGTGCAAGCGCGCAAGCGGTTTTCGTGTGACTTGACTGAACCATCGGCCAGGGCGAGGACTAGTATAGCATCGGCATGCACCTGCACCTGCACCCAATGCTGGGTATATCGTCGAAGAGTAAGGAGCTGCACAGGATGTAGCTCGTGCTCGACTGGCAAATGTAGCTGTAGGCTTCGACATTACGATACCCTCTCTTCTCGAGGCGGACACAGGCAAAGAAAGCTCGGATGAAAGAAAATGTGTATTTGTGTCGATTTATTGAACTATTCGCCTTCGAACTCTGCAATTCATGGCGTGGATATCGATGGCGATACTGCCTTTCTATGTCGAACAGGGGGGGTTTATTTGCTGCATGGCCAGCAGGCAAAGCCGACAAAGTAAGAAAGCCCGCCGGAAGATGACGTTGAAATGTTTTGGCGGCCCCGCTTTGACTTCTACAGCTGGCAGCCAATCAGCGACACCAATTACTACGCCGGAACTATACAAATAATTAATACAGACTCGTTTTGGGTATCTAAACAAACGCTATCTAAACAACTACATAGGCACAGGGTAGATTTAATCAAGACTATCCCTCGGCCCACCCCGTCCCATGAACCGACTAAACCTGCCCTGACTCTGTCGGGGACGTCCGCTGTGTGCACGTTCCATAATCGAAGCTCGCAAGTCATCATCATCCTCATCATCCATGGTAATGGCACTCGTGTCGAAAACGTCTGCGTCTGAGTCAATGCCGCCTCCGCTCCAGCGCTGCAAAAAGCGTCGCTGTGCTTCTGTCTCGCGGGTTCGTCGTGTGGTCGTTGACGGTGGGGGCGGTAGTGTTGGTTGACGGCGACGACTACTATCAAGTTGGTATTGATGTTGCCGGCGTCGTCCGGACGTTGCTGTATTGGTGTTGGCGCTCCCTGGTGTTTGGGTGTTGGCTGTGATGCCGACATCGACCACTCCTCCGCGAATATGCTCTGCATATGGATCGTGTGTGTCGTCGTCATCATCGTCATCCAAGTCCGAGTCATCATCGGAATCTGTATGTTGCCATTCTCCCTCGTCTTGTTCCTCATCCATATCTTCATCTTCCAAATCCCCTGCTTCCGGGATATCCTCGTCCAAATCGCGTATCATTATGCCCCCACCCGAGCCATCATTATCATATCCATGTTCATCTTCTTCATCAAACTGATCCTCATCCTCATTTTGATCATCGTCGTCATCGTCGTCATCCTCCGGAAACCCTTCCGGTATATCATCATCTAAATCCCGTTCCATAAGCTCTTCATCCACATCCCCATCCTCCTCATATCCCTCCTCACCCTCCTCAACCAGACCCTCCTCCTCATCGTCATCATCATCCCCAAAACCATCATCCGCCTCAGGAATATCATCATCCAGATCGCGCTCAAGTTCATCCGCATCAATTCCATCCCCACCACCGCCATCCCTCGTATCACCGTCCCCGACTCCCATCTGCTGCTGTTGCAATGACGGGTCCCCAAACGCATCCATATTATCCCCGGCCATGGCGCCCGCCGCCGCAGCCATAGCAGCAACATTCAATTCCTGCGTTGCCGCGGCAAGACCCTCTTCCCGTTCCGCCTCTTCTTCTCTCATTCCCAGCATTGTCTTGGGACACCCCGCGGGCTTTATCCAGGCGCAGCCAAAGGAGGCAATGTTTTCTTTTCGGAGGCGCAACGCCCGTTCTTCAAGTTGTAATAACGCCAGACTATCGGACGGGGTGGCCGAGGAGAGAAGGGCGCGGGTTGATGGTGTGTATTGCTGTTGTTGGCCGCCATTGTGACTGTGGCCATGTGAGTGGAGGCTATTACTGCCGTTGTGTAGTTGGCGTCGATCTGCGCTGTTGTTGTTGTTGCTGCTGCCTCCTATTCTAGAGGGAGAGCGGTAGGAGCCGAACCAGAGTTCGTGTGACTGTTTTGCTGATTAGCTTGTTTAGTGTCATGCTTAGAAAAGGGAAAGGGACTTACATCGCGAGGCGCGACGAGAGGGAGAGACAACATTGTGAAATTCTTTCCAATTGTATTATACAGTCTTTGAAGAAATCACTGATTCACTCCGGAGTAAACAAACAGACCGAACCAAACGATCTTTTTAGTCAATATATATCAAGGCTGCGGTCCCTGTTATAGTAGAAATATTAGAGTTACTTTCGTCTGTCGTAATCGATAAGGTACTTTCATGCAATGCACAATTACCCCTGTTGTTGACGTTTCTTGTGATGGTCGGCGTCATATTGTCGCGATAAGCCGAGGATCTGTTTCTGTTTTGCCGCTTTACTCGTACAGGCTAGTTAGTCGTAGGCGGTCAGTGAGCGTTCATCATCGCGTGGCCGTCTCTCTTCTTCCTTTTTGAATGTTTTCATAGTGGATAAATGTCTGGTGTTTGTTGACTGGAACATTGTGATTTACTAACGAACTGTATACATAGACAACTTATCTATCGTCGCACAGAGTACGCCAGTTACTTGAGCTGGCTACGAAGCTAATGCGTCGCACTGCTACACCGCCCTGATTCTGCCAGTCGAATATTAATCCACGTGATATTATTGGTCGGTCTACTTGCTTGCTATTGTCCAGGAGGCGGTATGGAATAATTTGATAATTACTTTATATAGAGCTAGAGCTACAACCAACCATAACTTTTCTGTAAAGTACACTAATCTGTAAATTTTTGAGCAAGGGAAAAATACGCGAAGCGTCCCTATGTTAATTATTACCTAGTTTCAGTTGACATGTGGGCTGCCCTCTCCCTCTTCCCTCGAAGTCTCTCGAGTGCGACCAACCTCCGATTTTCGCAACCCTAGCCTTCAGGCATCCATCTGCTCCGTACCTAGGTCAAGAAACGATTTGCAGCTGTACAGCATGTACGGCGCTCGCAGGGAAAAAAAATTATTTCGTCTTCCGACATCTCCCGACGCAGAAGTCAGGCCGTCCGGTGAGCTCAAAACAGTGTTAGCGGCAAGAGCGGACGGATCGGAATGATTCGGAGAGTGTGCGACTCGCTGCCAAGCAATGCCGGAACTACGGAGGAAAGAGTCGTTCGTCTACGAATATCATGTGACGAGATTGAATGGGTATTAGATACATAGCTAAGAAAACTAAGTATATTTCCAATTTCGTTATATAGGCGATTGATTGTAACTGACTGTCTAGTTTTGTGGTTATGGAACAAATGGACGTTTGCCCTGGTTCCGTCGGAAGTATAGGGATGGAGCGGAAGCTTGTTCAGCACGATTGCGTGGCCATCGACAGCGACTTATGTCTTAGTCGAGTATGCAGATGGCTCTAGCAGCAGTACCAGTCATACATACTACCTGGCCATACTCCGGTAACATGTACGGAGGAGTACAACTGATATAACAAAACCACAAGGTGGGGAGCCCGGACTTAGGGGGTCTGTCCGACGGCACGGTGGTATAGAAAGTTAGAAACAGTACGGAGTAGAAGTAAGAGAAGAGGGGCAGCCGATTTTACACACAGTCGCATAGTGACATATATACGATAAGCATGCCGTGACCGTTCCAATTTGATAATTATATTATTTCTTAGTGCCCCGGGGAGTTGAAACATGCAGCGAGCCCAGCCAATAGCGCTTGCGGCTTCTCATTGCGGCTCCCGCCCCGACATCGGCTAGCTGGGGCGCGGCATCACGTGCATGTAGTCTAGAGTATTCTTGGCGTGGCGCTTTCCAGATCTATACATTAGTCCCAGGGAGCAGCAGGTCGATATTCCGCCTCGAATGTATACAGAAAAATCCTTGCAGGTGGCATGGCTGTTGTTGGAGGAAACATTGTCCTCGCAGCATGGCACTTGCATCATGCTGTGGGCACAGGCGCAGACATAAAAAAGTAATTAGTTTCAAAAATAAACCTGCAGCACAGCGTGGGGTACAGCTTATGCCGGGGTGTGTACGTTAGATTTGTATGGATCTTCGGGTCAGTGCATCGGTTAGCTGCATGCACGTCCCTTTTTGTTCATAGGTATTCCGAATACGCAGTTGAGATCTATTCGCTGGGAAACGCATACTGTATTGAGTAATATTACGAGGAACTAGTGCGGTATTGTATTAACGACCGTGATTGGTCCCAGCTGGAACGTAGGGCTCGTTGCCCGAAGCGGGAGGAATTTCAGAACTCCAAAAGCTCGGCATCTGCAAGCGGCCTGCCTAGGACGCACTGCTACTGAGTTGTATCAAAATCAAAAGGTTGTTTTTTTACTATGAATCAGTTTTTCGGACACTGTCGATCTCGAGTAGTCGGATACTCTAGGTGAGAGCAAGAGTAGCAGAGCGGGGTAGTTGCATGCTCGCGCGAGTCGTTAGTCATGACTGACTGTGAGTCACTGGTGAGCTGGCCGTGGCCTGATTGTTTTCTTTATTTTAGTATAATAATGGCATTATATACTAGCTCTAGCGCAGTTGATTAACATGCATGCAGCGCGGAAAAGCTGGAGGGGGTTACTTGGCCGATTGAGGAAATCTTCGGCCGAGATGTACTTGCCTGACTTTGGTCTGCACAGTGAAGGTATATAAAGGAGACTAAAATGAGAGAAAAAAAAAATATATATCCTGTAAATTGCCCGTAATATTGATTACATATAAATATATATATATATAAATCTATGGATTTATAGTAGAGTACGCTATTGTAAAAGCATCGTATTAGGAAATTTCCGCTCCGGCCGGACCCAGCACAGCAAATCAATTCGCGTTAACAAAACACAAGCGTGCGCTGTGAGTGGCCGGGCAGCTCCTGCAGCGCTCCGGTCGGCGGCCTCCTAAGTTACGCCTGGTATTTTCAGCGGAAATAGATTACCTGATACGCCCGGCTGTAAAATTAATATGCAGCAGCTCTCTCGGAGGGCTCCGTATGCTGTCATAAACATGTAATGGTAAGACTTCGACTACTATCAGATCAAGGATTAATAAAACATATATATATATATACACACGACGTATATAAATATAGATAGCACTTGTTTGTACCTGTGTATGTGACACTACTTGTATTGACTTCGCTACCGAATCGAGCCAGCCAAGCAATGGTAATCTGGTAATACGTATATGCTTTCGTTCCGCCCGTACCGACACAGTAAAAATAAACCCCATCCCAGCCAGACATCGTCAAGCAATTGTAAGCAGCTTGCCCTCTACCACAATTTGCCACGATCCCCCGACCTTTGATCAAATGAAAAAGAAAAGAAAAACCCCACAATATTTTTCTTTTTCAATTAAATTACCACTGCTGGTGTAGTTACCATAACCTATTACCTACTTGCTAGTACAGGAAGGAACCACCTAGACAGAATTCCGGCCTCCCTCCCTTCCTTCCTTCCTGCGCTGCACCGGCCTAAACCAATCCGACTGTCTGCCCCTCCCCTCTTGCCATTATTTATTTTATTTTCCCTGCTCTCTTCCCACTTCTTCTTTTCTTCTCTCTCTCTCTCTTTTTCACTCTTGCTTTTCACTCTCAAGACGCTGGGTTCAATTGCCATCCCTCTTACCTGCCACACGCTGCGAACAGTTGTTGACCCACCCCCAGTCGTCGTGACGACAACTATCGGCATTCACCCCGCTCCCTTTCCGTTATCGCTCTGCTTCTGAGTCGCCTCGACGAAAGGATCCCCCGAAAATCATTCACCAGAGAAAAAAAAGGGGCACTTTTTTTTCTCTTTCTCAACTACTCTCTCCAAAAATCAGAAGAAAACAGCTAGTTCTTCTGCAAAAGTTCAAATTTATCGTCTTTTTCTCTCTTTCTTTGATACGCGTTCTCTGTCGGTCACCGGCGGAAGAATGGGTCTCTTGGAGGAAGTCTACGGAAATGAATTAATTGACGAGCAAGCTCCTCAGCAGTATACTGAGTATCGATCGGAGAAGGGATTTGGCTGGGCTGACGCTCTTCCCGCCAAACAGGGTCTCTACAACCCTGAACTTGAAAAGGATGCTTGTGGTGTAGGCTTCGCTGCGTAAGTTGCTGGCTTGTCATTCGAGTGTTTGTGTTTGTTCAGCGATTCTGTAGACTAACAACTAATCATTATGCAGCCATATTAAGGGCAAGGCGAGCCACAAAATTGTTAGCGATGGTATGTGCTTTTGTTCCTTTTCCTTTTCCTTTTGTCTTTTTTGGGGGGCCATTTTCATCTTACTGATGTATCCCTTTTATAGCCCGGAGCTTGCTGTGCAACATGACTCACCGTGGAGCCGTCGGCTCGGACGTGCGCGACGGTGACGGTGCTGGTGTCATGACCAGTATCCCTCATAAATTCTTCGTAAAGAATTTTGCTCGTGAGGCTGGGCTGGAACTGCCCCCTCTGGGGCAGTATGCCGCCGGTAACCTCTTCTTCAAACCGGACAACGAGACGTTGAAAGATTCCATTGCCTCTTTCGAAGATATCGCTGCTTCGCTCGGCTTGCGGGTACTTGGCTGGCGTGAGGTGCCTCGCGACTCGACTCTCTTGGGACCCGCTGCCTTGTCGCGTGAGCCCACTATCATGCAGCCATTCGTTGTGCTGCGTTCTGCATACGGAGAGGGAAACAAACCTGAAATTACCGACCCCGAAAAGTTTGACGACCGCCTTTTTGAGAGGCAACTGTACGTTTTGCGCAAGCGGGCTACACATGTGCTTGGCTTGGCCAACTGGTTCTACCTCTGCTCCCTCAGCAACAGAAACATCGTTTACAAGGGTCAATTGGCTCCTGTTCAGGTGTATGAATACTACCATGATCTAGTCAATGTCGACTATGAAGTCCATTTCGCCCTCGTGCACTCCCGTTTCTCCACAAACACATTCCCTTCGTGGGACCGCGCGCAACCGCTTCGGTGGGCCGCTCACAACGGTGAAATCAACACTCTCAGAGGTAACAAGAACTGGATGAGGGCGCGCGAAGGTGTACTGAGATCTGATATTTTCGGCGATGAGCTTGATTCCCTCTACCCGATCGTTGAGGATGGTGGTTCAGACTCGGCTGCGTTCGATAACGTTCTTGAGCTTCTCATGATTAATGGTGTTCTGTCGCTGCCCGAAGCAGTCATGCTGATGGTGCCGGAAGCCTGGCAAAACAATGCTGCCATGGATCCCGCCAAGGCTGCTTTCTACGAATGGGCCGCATGCCAGATGGAACCCTGGGATGGTCCAGCTCTCTTCACATTCTCAGACGGTCGCTACTGCGGTGCCAACCTTGACCGAAATGGTCTCCGTCCTTGCCGTTTCTACGTCACTGATGATGACCGCATCATCTGTGCCTCTGAAGTTGGTACTATTAGCTTGGACCCCGAGTCTATCGTTCAAAAGGGTCGTCTGCAGCCTGGAAAAATGCTGTTAGTCGACACCGTTGCCGGTCGCATCATCGATGATGCAGAACTGAAGCAGACCGTGGCTCACCGTCAGGATTTCCGCGCCTGGCTGGACAAGGAATTGATCACCCTTCCTATTGTCGAGAAGGGCTTGCAGGCACAGAGCCATGATTTCAACATTACGCTTGATGAAGCCACCATCCAAAACGACGTTAGACTAAAGGCCTTTGGATATTCTTTTGAACAAGTGAGCTTGTTGTTGGCTCCCATGGCCGCTGATTCCAAGGAGGCATTGGGTTCTATGGGTAACGATGGGCCTTTGGCTTGCTTGGCTCAACAACCCCGTCTTTTGTATGAGTACTTCCGTGAACTTTTTGCCCAGGTCACCAACCCACCCATCGATCCCATCCGAGAGGCCATCGTCATGTCGCTCGAGTGCTACGTTGGCCCACAAGGAAACTTACTTGAGATCGATTCCTCCCAGTGCAATCGTCTCATGCTGCCATCTCCAGTGCTTACATTGAGCGAGTTTGAAACCATCAAGAACATGACCAAAGTCAATCCAGAATGGAATGTGAGAGTTATCGACATTACCTTTGAGAAATCGAAGGGTGTTCAGGGCTATTTGGATGCTCTTGACAGCATCTGTGAAGCTGCTACCGAAGCTATTCAGGCTGGTGACAAGATCATAATTCTGTCCGACCGTGCTACATCTGTCAACCGGGTGCCTGTTTCTGCTTTGTTGGCTACCGGTCTAGTCCATCACCACATGGTTCGCAACAAGTGGAGATCACTGGCTGCTCTTGTAGTCGACACTGGAGAGGCTCGTGAAGTCCACCACATGTGCGTGCTTCTTGGATACGGTGCTGACGCAATCTGCCCATACCTCGCTTTGGAATGCATTCTGAAGATGAACCGCGAGAAGCTCATTCGCAAGCCGCTGTCCGATGAGCAGGTTCTTCTAAACTACAAGGCCTCTTGCGATGGTGGTATTTTGAAAGTTATGTCTAAGATGGGTATCTCTACTTTGCAGTCATACAAGGGTGCTCAGATTTTTGAAGCTCTCGGTATCGATGACGCTGTCATTGATCGATGCTTTGCAGGTACTGCTAGTCGCATTCGCGGTGTCACATTTGAGCTTATTGCGCAAGATGCTTTTGCTTTCCACGAGCGAGGCTTCCCTTCACGTCCCATCACGGAAATTGCCGGCTTGCCCGAGTCCGGTGAATACCACTGGCGTGATGGTGGTGACCCTCACGTAAACGACCCTACCGGCATTGCCAACATTCAGGATGCTGTTCGCACGAAGAATGACAAGTCCTATGAGGCATATGCCCGTGCAGAACATGAGGCTATCAAGAACTGTACCCTCCGAGGCATGCTCGATTTTGATTACGAGCAACGCGCTTCTATTCCCATCGATCAGGTTGAACCCTGGACTGAAATTGTTCGCCGCTTCGTTACCGGTGCGATGTCCTATGGATCCATCTCTATGGAGTCTCATTCCACGTTGGCCATCGCCATGAACCGCTTGGGTGGCAAGTCCAACACAGGTGAAGGTGGTGAAGACCCAGAGCGAAGCAAGGTCATGGAGAACGGCGACACCATGCGCTCTGCCATTAAACAGATTGCTTCTGGACGATTCGGTGTCACATCCAATTACCTCGCTGATGCTGATGAACTTCAAATCAAGATGGCTCAGGGTGCCAAGCCTGGTGAAGGTGGTGAGCTTCCCGGTCACAAGGTCTCGGGCCCTATTGCTCGCACACGTCATTCTACTCCTGGTGTCGGACTTATCTCCCCTCCTCCACACCACGATATCTACTCCATCGAGGATTTGAAACAACTCATCTATGATCTCAAGTGCTCCAATCCTCGTGCTCGCGTGTCTGTCAAGCTTGTCTCCGAGGTCGGCGTTGGTATTGTTGCCTCCGGTGTCGCTAAAGCAAAGGCTGACCACATTCTTATCTCTGGCCACGACGGCGGTACTGGAGCTTCCCGATGGACTGGTATCAAGGCTGCCGGTTTACCCTGGGAGCTGGGTTTGGCCGAGACTCACCAGACCCTTGTTTTGAACGATCTTCGTGGTCGTGTTATTGTCCAGACTGATGGTCAATTGAAGACTGGCCGCGATGTCGCTATCGCCTGTTTGCTCGGTGCGGAAGAATGGGGCTTTGCAACCACCCCGTTGATTGCTATGGGTTGCATATTCATGCGCAAATGTCATTTGAACACTTGTCCTGTAGGCATAGCCACACAGGATCCCGAATTGCGCAAGAAGTTCCAGGGTACTCCCGAACACGTGATCAACTTCTTTTACTATGTTGCCAACGAGCTTCGCGCTATTATGGCCAAACTCGGTATCCGCACTATCAATGAGATGGTGGGTCGCGCTGAGTTGCTCAAGGTCAGGGATGACATTCGTTCACCCAAGCAGGAAAACATCGACTTGTCTCTCATTTTGACCCCTGCTCACTCGCTACGCCCTGGCGTTGCTACCTACAATGTGCGCAAGCAGGATCACCGCCTGCACGTTCGTCTCGACAACAAGTTGATTGCCGAGTCTGAGCTTGCCTTGGAGAAGGGGCTTCCCTGCAGAGTTGAGTGTGATGTCGTCAACACTGACCGCGCTCTGGGTGCCACTCTCTCATACCAGATCAGCCGTCACTACGGAGAAGTTGGTTTGCCGCAGGACACTATTCATGTCAACATCAAGGGCTCTGCTGGTCAATCATTTGGTGCATACCTTGCTCCTGGTGCTACATTGGAGCTTGAGGGTGACGCCAACGACTATGTCGGCAAGGGTCTGTCCGGTGGTCGTCTTATCATCTATCCTCCCCGTGGCGCCGTTTACAAGGCTGAGGAGAACATCATCATTGGTAATGTCTGTCTCTATGGTGCTACCGGTGGTACTTGCTACTTCCGCGGTGTTGCTGCTGAGCGATTTGCTGTGCGAAACTCCGGTGTTACTGCTGTTGTTGAAGGTGTTGGTGATCACGGTTGCGAGTACATGACTGGAGGTAGAATCCTTGTCCTTGGATCTACTGGTCGTAACTTCGCAGCTGGTATGTCCGGTGGTATTGCCTACGTTCTCGATGTCAACCAGGACTTCCACTCCAAGATCAACATGGAGATGGTTGAAGTATCCGGATTGGAAGACCCAGCCGAAATCGCTTTCGTCCGGGGTCTCATCGAGGATCATCACCACTACACCGGCTCTGAGCTCGCAGCTCGTATCCTGCTTGACTTCAACCGCGCTCTTCCACGCTTCGTCAAGGTTCTGCCTACCGACTACAAGCGTGTCCTCCTCGAGGAAGCCGCCAAGGCCGAGGCAGCTAAGAAAGCGGAATTCACGCTTCCTAAGCTCCCAAGCACCCCTGCTCCAGTCGAAGAGAAGAAAGAGCACAAGCATGAAGACGCCAAGAAGAGCGATCTCCTCGATATCGAAGACAGCATCAGCGATCCTAAGGCTGAGAAGAAGCGCACTGCTCTTATTCTCGACAAGACCCGCGGCTTTATGAAGTATCACAGACGCAGCGAGAAGTACCGCAACCCAACCACCCGTACCCGTGACTGGGCCGAGCTTTCGAGCCGTCTCACTGAGGACGAGCTGAAGTTCCAGTCCGCACGTTGCATGGACTGCGGTGTCCCCTTCTGTCAATCTGATAGCGGTTGCCCTATCTCCAACATCATTCCTAAGTGGAACGAGCTTGTTTTCCAGAACCAATGGCAAGATGCCCTCAACCGACTCTTGATGACAAACAACTTCCCTGAGTTTACCGGTCGTGTCTGCCCTGCTCCCTGTGAAGGTGCTTGCGTGCTTGGCATCAACGAAGACCCAGTTGGCATCAAATCCATCGAGTGCGCTATCATCGACCGCGGTTTCGAAATGGGCTGGATGGTCCCTCGTCCCCCTCCTAGCCGCACTGGAAAGAATGTCGCTATTATTGGATCTGGCCCTGCTGGTCTTGCTGCCGCTGACCAACTCAACCGCGCCGGTCACTCCGTCACTGTGTATGAGCGCGCAGACCGCATTGGTGGTCTGCTCATGTACGGTATTCCCAACATGAAGCTCGACAAGAAGGTTGTTCAGCGTCGTGTCGATCTCATGGCTGCCGAGGGAGTTAAATTCGTTACCAGCACTGCTGTTGGGCCCGATCACGAAGTTAGCATGGAATCTCTGCGTCAAAGCAATGATGCTGTCATTATTGCTACTGGTGCCACTGTTGCTCGTGATCTCAAGATTCCTGGACGTGAACTCGAGGGTATCCATTTCGCGATGCAGTTCTTGCACAAGAACACAAAGTCTCTTCTGGACTCTCAACACGCAGATGGTGCATACATCTCTGCCAAGGACAAGCACGTTGTTGTCATTGGTGGTGGTGACACTGGTAACGACTGCATTGGTACATCGGTGCGTCACGGAGCTAAGAGCGTTGTCAACTTTGAATTGCTGCCACAGCCTCCGCCAGAGCGTGCCCGTGACAACCCTTGGCCACAGTGGCCTCGTATCTACCGCGTTGACTACGGTCACACTGAGGTCAAGACTCACATGGGCAAGGACCCTCGTGAGTACTGCATCATGTCCAAGGAGTTTGTCGATGATGGCAACGGAAACGTGAAGGGTATCAACACCGTTCGCGTTGAGTGGACAAAGAGTGCCTCTGGTGGATGGGACATGAAGACTGTTGAAGGCAGCGAGCAGTTCTTCCCTGCTGACTTGGTCATGCTTTCCATGGGTTTCTTGGGACCCGAGGACCGTCTACTTGGAGATGAGATTGAACGCGATGCGCGCAAGAACGTGAAGACTGCACCGGGCCAGTATGCAACCAACCTTCCGGGCGTCTTTGCTGCAGGAGATTGCCGTCGTGGACAGTCCCTTATTGTTTGGTAAGTCCTATTATGCATCATTTATTTCTATTATTTTGTACAAATACTAATTAAATCTACAGGGGTATCAACGAAGGTCGTCAAGCTGCTCGTGAAGTCGACACGTACCTCATGGGAACTGGATCCCTTCTTCCGGTGACCGGTGGTATTGTCCGTCGCCCAGCTGCTGATGCTGTTCCGCAGGTCACTGCAACTGTTGCTGCTTAAGCATCAGAAATCATCTCAGAAAGAACATCACACGAAAAATCGATGACGATAAAAAGTTCGCGCCCAAGACATTATTATATTTTTATGTAACGCAGATATTTATCTTGTGTGCATCCTCTTTCCATCTTTTGAACAAATACCCAAAGTGTCATTGAATCGAGCAGGGCTCAATTTCAACCATTTTTCCTTTCCAAGAATCTATGCTACATGATGTACGACAGCGTTTGTTTTTTTTTTTTTTGTTTTTTGTTTTTCCTTATAAATTGGAAAGTGGAAAGGGAGGCATTTGTGTTTTCTGTCTAGCTAGAATTTCTCTCTTCCGGTATTTTCATTTCGTTTCGTTTCTTTTGTATGTTTGAATATGTTCTTCTTTCTAATTTGTGAATATTCTCTTAGTCTATTGGTCAATGGTAATCGGTATATTCAATAATCTATCATCCACCGAGTATGTAGTAGGGTTGGTCTGTCTGTATCATTAGATGATCTCTATCATACCTACTACAGAGTAACGAGTGACATGCTAACTTAGACGTGGTAGGGCAATATCAACATGAAGAGTTGAAAAATGGGTATAGTATATACAGTTAATCTATCTAATCCAGTCTTTTAACACAATATACACATATAGTTACAAACATCCATAATCATACAAAACAAGACGAGAACATCCATATTCACCTTGACGACCCCGTAGCAAGAGCCTGCTCTTCCTTCTGCCCTTGCTGACCTCCTTTGCCTCTCTCCCCTCTCTCCAACGCATCGAAATCCCCCTGAAACGCGCCCTCTAACGGCTCCATCCTAACCTCCCACACATCCTCACTGCTCGGACCAGTCTTATACTTGATCGCTTTCTTCCGGTAATGATCGCGAATCATCTCCTTGCGCGCATCGTCGTCTCGCAGTCCGCGCGCTTTCATGCATAGCCAGAAATTCTCCCAGTGTTCGCTGCAGGAGCGCAACTCGCCGTACCGGTATACGTTGACCCATTGCCCGCCGAAGGATTGGCAGAAGAACGCGTAGTCAAAGGCGGAGCGGCAGGACATGGTGTCTGGGTAGAGGGAGTCGGGGGATATGGATTTTGTTTCGTGGGATTGGTCTGGGGGCGATGGGGAGAGGTTGGGTTGTGATGAGGATGGTGGGGCTGATGATGATGGTTCGAGGCTTTTGAGGAAGTCTCGTAGTTCGTTGTCGGCTTGTTGTTGGCCACGCGTTAACGGTGGTGTTGACGATGTAGGTTGGATGTATGATGATTCTTGTTGTTGTTGCTCATTTTTGCTGGAGGATGACCACGACCACCAGCCCATTGTGAATGTCGATGTCGATGTCGATGTCAATGCTAGTTGTCCGACTCTGTGACTTGATATGAGGAATTCTGCAGGCTGAGCAATGCGTGTACGTGATTGATGTTGAGGTTAATGTTGTTAAATGTTAAGATGATGAACTATTACATCTAAAATTTAAATACAATACCGTACCCGATACAATACAGGCTTGGCGCTGATCCGTAACTTCAGCTCGCACTAACCCGAATAGGCAACTTACATCAACTCGAGTCGACGTCATCCAGTGCGACTTGTTTTGATCAACATCAAGTTCCTCGCAAGGATGGTAAAGCAGCAGGTCAACTAGTCCGTAACTGCTCATGTACAGCACAATGCGTGTGTTGGATACTCTGCGCAATCAGCGCTGTCGTCATGCCCTCCTCTCGTGTCATGCATCACGGATATCTGCTGCTTGCACGCTGATACGACACAGTTCAAGGACGACGACGACCACTGTTGCTGCTGCTGCAACAACAGCAACAGCTTCTATTTCCGATGACCTGCAGCAAGGACATATATATGTAGGTCCTGATGAGGAGGTTCTGTTTATTAACAGTACGATTAGCCCTTGACGATCCATGCTTAAATAAATCTGACTGGCTTATAGATATCCTCCCCCTACGCCTCCAATGGCTCTACCGCATTCTCTGGCTTGGCGACACATTCGGCGTCGAAAGACTGCTCAAACACGTCGACAAGCCATCCTACGCCGCAGCCGACCACTGGGCAATTGTGCAACGAGCACTACCACCGAACCTAAACGTGCAAGTCAAACAAGTCCTCCCTCGACTAAGCGAGGGCGGGTTATTCATAAAATATTCCGTCCCGCCTGAAGGTCGCGAGCAAAAGAGCAAAGGTGAAATTGCTGCCGCAGTCGACGCTTATTTAGAGCAAAACCCCATTCGCCCATGGTTCAACCCCTTTGATCGTGTCGGCGTTGGTCGCGTTCTGGGAAAGCCCTGGATTGAGGATATGTATCACTTGCCGAGTCCGAAAGTGAAGATTGAGTTTTTATCGGCTTCTGCTGCTAGTTCGGTGTCTGCACCTGCGACGGCTTCTGCGGCGGAATTGACTCCGGAAGCTTTGTATTCGATATTTCGGAGATATGGAAAGATCAAGGACATAGAGAGACAGCCAGCTGATTCTAAGATCATTCCTAAGTACGCCAATATAGAGTTTACCAGAATAAAGTACGCTATCCTTGCTCGGAGTTGCATACACGGAATCACCATCCCAGGAGAAGTGAGCGGCGGCAAGGACGGAGGAACTGGAACTGTTCTTAAAGTATCTTATGAGCGGAAAATCAAGGCTCATTGGATCAGAGACTGGATTGTCAATCATCCTCGTATCGTGATCCCCGCCATAGCAGCATTGATTGCAGGGATTACAGTCATTATCTTCGATCCTATCCGCACCTTCTTTATTAAGGTCAAGGTCAAGTACCTGCTTAATACGAATGACAAGCAGCCGATATGGTCATGGATTCGAAAGGAAGTACGCAAAGCAAACTTTTTGTCTTTCAAAAAACGCAGCGAGAAGAACGTGCTCCGAGCCATATGGGATGACCGCAAGGACGAAATCACGCAACTTCAGTCATGGTTGGTCGAAAACGGCAATACTTTCATCGTCGTCCAGGGGCCGCATGGCTCTGGCAAGAGGGAGATAGTTGTGGACCAAGCTTTGAGAGACCGAAACAACAAACTCATTATCGACTGCAAGCAAATCCAAGAAGCTAGGGGTGATGCACAGACAATCTCCGTGGCGGCTCAGCAAGTCGGGTACCGGCCGATATTCTCATGGATGAATAGCATCAGCAGCTTCATAGACTTGGCCTCCCAGGCTGTTATTGGCACCAAAGCCGGATTTTCGGAGACGCTGGACTCCCAACTTAGCAAAATATGGACAAACACTGCGACTGCTCTGCGACAAATTGCACTTGAGAGTAGAAAGCAGGATGACCGCGATAATGGACTTTCGGACGAAGAATACCTAGAGGCGCATCCGGAGATAAGACCTGTCGTTGTGATTGATAATTTCCTGCATGGGATTGGTGAGGGCCTTGTCTATGACAAGATTGCAGAATGGGCTGCGGCATTGGTCACTAGCAACGTAGCTCATGTCATCTTCCTCACGCCAGATGCTTCATTCTCAAAGTCACTTAGTAAAGCGCTTCCCAACCAAGTGTTTCGCTCGATATCGTTAGGTGATTGCTCACTTGAAGTGGGGCGTCATTTCATTCTTCGTTATTTGCAACATCGCGAAGGCCAGAAGAGTGATGATGAGGCGGAAGAGCCAGATATACCGCCGGAGGGGCTAGAAGATTTGGATGACTGTATTCAAACGGTTGGCGGTCGTTTGACTGACTTGGAGTTTATGGCGCATAGAATCAAGTCGGGCGAGAGACCTAAAAGTAAGTTCCATTCATTCATTATCTTTTATCAAGCTGTTGAAATTGAATGATGTTGCTAATTGCTCAATCTCAGGCGCCGTCAAACACATCATTGAACAAGCAGCCGCTGAAATCTTGAAAGTTTACGTCCTCGAAGCCAGTCACGGCGACACGGCATGGACTCGCGAGCAAGCTTGGTACCTGATCAAGAAGATCGGCGAAGACGCCAGCGGTGTTGTTCCTTATAACGGTATTGTCCTTTCAGATCTCTTTGCAGAAAATGGCGAAAAAACATTATCTGCCCTTGAGCAAACAGACCTCATTAGCGTCATATCTGTCAATGGCCGTCCATCAGCAATCAAATCCGGTCGACCAGTCTACCATGCCGCCTTCAAACACCTCACTGAAGACCAGGTACTACGGAACAAACTCGATCTCGGTATACTGGGCCAGTTGATTGGCAAGGAAAATGCCAAAGTCAGCAAGTACGAAGCTGAGCTTCAGTTGCTGGGGACTCTGAAGAAGTATCCGACTGAGCTGAATTCAAGAGTGCAATGGGTGGCTCAGAAGCTGCAGGATGCTCAGGGCAAGTTGGAGAAATATGAAAGGCAGAGCGGAGCATTGGCCAAATTTCTGAAGACGGCGGAATGATATGTCATTTGGGGCAATATACTGTTTAAATGCAGGTTCTAGCTCAGTATGATTTATCAGTATGCGCCGAAGACATTCTTCTGCGAGCACTAGTAAGGAACTGTGTATGGCCTGTTGGATTTATTCTTATGTCTTTTGCTTGGGACAACTTCGTCTTTACTTGCTAATACGCTGATACCTGTTCTTATCATTACTAGGAGCATCAGATGAAATCTAGGAAACGTCATGTAAATCAAAGACAGAGAATATTCATCATGAGAAAAAGACGAAAGAGAACTTAGCACCTGGAAACCCACTATTTTTACAGTCTTCCTCTTGTAAAGCGAATCTCTCGTGCTCGTCTTACCAACGAACTCAGAGCAATAACTGGATCTGTTCAACTTTTGCCTCGATAACGGCCCTAGGATAGTCCCTTTCGCCCGGTGCCGAAATATGCTCTTTCCACTCTGTGATTATCTCATCGCACATACCGGCCAATGTTGTGCTCTTATGAGCCGAGCTTTGGTAGGCATGAAGGTAGCCCATGTCACTCCTCGTATTGAAGGCAAAGACAATTTCGTACGGTGCATCATGGATTCTTAACTTGTAATAGTCGTCCCTAGAGATACCGTAACGGGTTTTGAAGCCATCGAGAGCTAGCACCATCCTTACCCACTTGCCCTCCAATTCCAAGAATTTAAGGACAAGAAAGTCAGTTTTGATGTCTGCACCATGCATAGTGTGGATTTTTCTATTGCTAGATGCGAGTTCACCGAACTTTTCTAGATCACTCGCGTGGAGTGACATTTTTTCTCGGTGAAGTTCGAGAAGCCGTTGGTCGTACTCTGCGAGGCGTTGATTATGATCCATAATGAGCTGATCGAGTGGACCTGGGTCCCTGAGACGCTGATCTGAATTTAAGTCTTCGAAACGTTTATCGTAGTCCTGAAGACGTTCTTCGTGCTTATTGAGTCGATCATTTTGGTCTTGGAGTATTTTCTCGACCTTCTCGAAGCGTTCCAGCAGATTCGGGCTCTCCTTCTTGCCAACTGTGTTTGGGTTATCTGACTCCATCTTTATTTCTTATTCGGATAAAAGTGCTTTGACACTGCTGGCTAGATATGTGAATCGTCGTTTTACCTCAAGTGATTTTCAAACAGCTTGTCAGTGGGCGTTTGTTCCTATTCATTTATCATTCGACAACCCTCTCAGCAGTTTAATGTCACTGTGTTCTCGAACAACAAACTACCTAGGCAGAAAGTCCAGAGAAAGCGCTTTTCTGGATTATGATATTAAGATCAGGAGCCAGCTTAGGGATTTAATAGGCAAGTCCGTGACGAAACAACACGAAACGTATATATGAAACAGACAGAATAGAATTCTTCAAAGATTCAATGAAATGATGTCCTAATGTAGATATTATTCGTTTCTCTTCCTAGGCTACTCGGCAATTGTTGTTGCTCTTCCATCTACAGGCTCGCAAGAAATGAAATGTTGACGCAACTTGTACAGGTAAAGCTTCCAAGTGGCAGCTGCTTCTATATGCTACCTAGAAAACATATACTTTTCTATAAGCTAGAAGGCGTTCATATTCAAAAATAAATTGACAAATTTCGGCTTTTCGCTTCTTTGACTTTCAGTGGGTATTCACTACAGATATGACAATATTGCTCTTTTGTCTGTTGACACTTAAAACCTCACCTGTTTCAAAAAAGTCCTTGCAGGGTTCATTCACAGAAAAGAGAGAAACTTGACCAAGATGGCCTTTGTAAAATAGCCTTTTGCACTACTGATGCTATGAATGCTAAGACAAATAAATCATTCCAAGTTTATGGGATGTTTTGCCCATCTACAAAGAACGCATCTCTCTATACTCGGTTGGGAATTGAAAACATTTGATGATACCTAGGTAGTTTCGAGTGTACTCACTGTAAAATGAATTTACAAAGAAAACACAGATAGAATCCATCTATTACTTAGGTATGTGATGGGCTACATGCTGCACAGCATTAACTAACAATCGCTTGCTGCTTGGTTCACTCTGCTCATGCAACTTGTTGGCCTTATGCCACGCCTTGATGGCCATTTTTACAGAGTATAGTAGCACCAGATGGCAAGTTGAGCTCATCAAGAATTTGAACATTCTTTTCTTTGTTACATAATATCTCTTTAATATCTCCATGAAACCTTTTAGTCTATTTGAGAGCCTGGTACACAAGGTCTTGTTATTTTTTTTTATCTCTGACTATTCGAATTACCTGAATCTTTGCTGGGCTGATCAAGGTGTCACCGCTTTTAACCTCTCTAGTTCTTAAAGACCGGATGAACTCACTTGTCAACTCCCAATACTACCTTTTAGCACCTTCATGACAATTCTCATAACATGAACATCCTTGTGCCGCTATACATCTTGGCTTTGCTAGTTTTAATGGGATATCAAGTTCGTACACGAGTGGGCTTCAAAGACCTGCCCATAGAGAATTTTCTCGAAATCTCTTCCTACTTAGCTGAACGTGACCGCCTCTACCTCGCACTTAGATGCGAATCGCTGCTTGAAATTCTCGACAGCGATAAGGCTTTGCAGCGCTCGTCACTCTTCAGAGCTACTGCGACGTTTCTCGACGAATGGATGAACAGATTTGCAAGCTACAAGGCTAGGGAAAGTCCTGGCTGGAAGCTTCTTGGGATATTGGAGAATTCGCGCTGGCGTCGTTGCTTCGGTTGTTTCAAACTACATCCACGTGCATACTTCGAAGAGCACTGGCTCAAGGCCCCTGTCCCTTTGCGGGTGTTGCTCGCCTTTGCCCATGCATAGAAATTACTTTTGAGCTAAAGCAAAGCTTGCGAAAGCGCTGTTATCTCAAGAGAGGATGATAGGCGAATATAGAATTAAGAATCATGTCATAGAGATGACTATTTCTACAGGTCGCCATCAATGTTCACATTCATATGAGCTAGAAGATATCCATCATGTTACGATATAGTGCAAACTAGCATTGTCTGTTGAAGGGAAGAATGAGAGAAATTTCATTATAAAGACTGAGTATCGCATTTCGATAATGTCGTTCTCAAGATGCTTCATCAGGGGCGAGGTGCAACTATGCCCTCATCGAGATGTTACATCGCATATCTATGAGCTTGAAAGACAGCATGCAAAAGAGATGAATCGCAATAATGTTGGACTCCGGCGAGTCTTACACGACAGAGACCGGCACTATCCCGAAGGTTCCCTGTCTTATCCATGGTGTCAGACAACCGTATTCAATGTTTCTTCTAGTTTTATTCCGCCAGATAGCGGTGGAACTGGAGGAAAACGCATCTCTTTGCTTCGCCACAGCCATGGATGAAGCTGATGATGTGGTGGTATCATAAAACTGAGACCGGTGTTGAATTTGAATCGAATATTTATAGATCTGGTGTCCATTTTACTGAGGTAAAACGTCGATCATGGATACCATCACAATGATACAAATAACCTACAGCTCTAAGCCAGGAATGCACCAATGCGGCAGCGTATAAGGGACTTAATATGCTACCTCTGTGCCTATAAATCTAACCGGCAATCAATTTGAACAAGGGTCATTGTCATATTTACGGGATTTTAAGGACATTAAGTTGCTTATGAGTTGTTCTTTTTCAAGAACAATAGAGGTCAGATATCTATATTTAGAATTATGCCTCGATATATGTTAGGTTGTTACTAGTTACCTAAGTAGGGTAATTACAGACTTGACCCTACATCCAACTACTGGTGCTAGTGGTCACATCCGACCATATGTAGCTATATACATAGGACTTCTTAGGTAGCTGAATTAGCTTATTCAGACACCTATCTGAAGACTTATTTCTATGCGTATAAAATTAAATATAATTATCTAGGTAGTTACCATATTATCCCAGTCTGTCACTCTTTCTTTGTAAACACAAAATATACTAATGAGTATCTAGTTAAGGCATAAATAACTAGACAAGTGTATGTTCAAGACAGGGCACAAGCTAGGATCCAAAGCCGTGTGCAAAAAACGCTTACCTAGTTCTAGCCATGAACAATGTTATACTACGCTATTGACAAACTTATGGCTTATTGAAATGATTCCGGTCAATTGAACAAATATTCATTGATTCAATACATGAAGACATGAAATGAAACCGCAAATCATCCGTGAAACCATGTGCAAGCCGCCAAATTGTCCAACACCACGACTCCTGGTCCTCCTGACCAGACTACACTAACTTCATTTGCTACCTGCGGCATATCGCCGTTGACAAAGGCTGGCTATGACTAATTCTGGGAAGATGCATTTTTCGTAGTCATGTTCGCAGTGATTTGGGGGGTCTCTTGTGGAGGATTTTGTTGTGTTCCCTGGGCTGACACACCTCTCTGTGTGATGCCTTCCAGCGGTTTGAGGAAGCTGATAATGTCCTCTAACGATGCTTGCAAATGCGTAAGTTTTTCGACCAGTTCTTCGTCAAATTTTTCGTCAAGCTTTGGATTCCGGGACAGCGGCAGGATACCCATGACTTCGAGGACGAGGAGGATCACGTTAATGACACTAATAGTTTTGGAAAAGGTGGGCATTTTGGTCTCGAAGTATGTTGTTGGACCATGTAAAAGTAGCATATGCTATGAGGAAATCTCTGAAGCAGCGTCAATAAGCTGATCAAGGATGCGATGAAGGTAGGGAAACAACATCATCAAATAATTTCTAGAGGAGCACTGTGGAATGAGAGAAGATGAGGAGGAAGTCAATGCTTTTAAAGAAAAGTAGGTACAGTAAAGAGAACGACTAACCCTTCAATTTTGTCCATATCCATAGACACTACTTTCACAGTAAACAAACATCCTCCACAAAGGCAACAGTGTTGATAAAGGTCGTCGGTTGTATTGGAAGCAAGCATCCTGGCAAACATTCATTATCGCGGGACACAATGATTATGAATGTATTTGCTTCATAGGAAGTCGCGTTTGCATTGTTACTCTACCTACTTTGAGTAGAACGGGATACCACGCAACATCTTCCAGGCTTTGTTCATTGGGGTTTATTCCGAATAATCTTGTCAAAGTGTCATCATGATGTCTTATTCCCTAGCAGGGAGGTTTTTTTCTTCTTTCCCCCTTGAATCCTGCTATTAGATGAAATTGTTCCAAAACGGCATTGTGACTATCCCAGCCACTCAAATCCCCTGTAGCTACAGTGATTGACAGGATAATTGTGTGAGTATCACCTATCTGAATGGAAAGAAACTTCAGGCCCAACAGAGAACTAGATGGAGTCCCAATAGTTGGCTATGTTCACAGAATAAGTATTACTCCATGGAGGCATTTGCCATCCCCTGACTGTCCAAGGCCAGCATAGTAAAAACTATATACGAAGTGTGTTCATAGCACATACTATGATGCAGGATACTAAGGAAATTGCTCAGAAGCACTCAAAGCATGGTAATACAATATATAAAGACCAGTAACTATTCTTTGAAGAAATCGCTTATTGGATATACTATCAAATACCTATGGCAAAAAAGCTTTGACGAATCCCAGGGGGCTTTGAATTGTCTCGGTCATCTGATTTGGATATTATATTTAGTTCTAGAAAACTTCTGCACCTTTGCTTGAGATGTGTGCTGCCTACGTCAAAAAAGATAAGACAGAATTGTCCCTTTTTGGTGGCTTAATAGTTGTTGAGACCCTCGATGTAGTTGCCTGCGGTTCCCGATTAGGTTATGTAGTGGACCTCATGACGAGATATCTCCTCCTCGTGAGGCCTTCCTAGGTTAGACAATACACACATCTTCTGCCTCATAATTGGCGCCCCCAATAATAGTCAATATTCCCTCTTACAACCAACTACCGCCGCCGCTGCCTGGCTTGGAGATGGACGACATGCCGAGACAAGAAGGTCTCTGACAAGCAAGAATGAATCGAGCCCAGGCTGAGGAAGATGCTGTCGTCTCAGAAGTCGACGTTCATACTATTTTGGCCTTCACTAGCCTGATGAGCCAAAGAATGATGGAGAACCATGCTCTAGAAAGGCGAACGCCGCTATCTAAAGAAGCAGAACCGTGGGAATATGCTGCCAGACAGCCTTGACTCACTTGCCAGCATATGTGTGTTGAAGGAGCAACAATTATTCGCTATTGCACTTCTATATGGTGCTGAAAACAATCAGACGATACTCGAAATCATCATCTCTGGCAGAACCCCTTTGGGAGCGCCCTCATCTCAGAGCAGACCGAAGAAGAGATGGAGGGAGTTATTACACAAGAATTCAAGAAACGAAAGTTGGAAGACCTGAAAGAAGAAGACGAGTAAAAGACCATGGCGCCCACCCAGGCGTAGGTAAAAACATCTTCCCTACGTGTGGGAGGCGGTGTTTCTTTCCTTCTACTTTCGTCTCTAGTTCTCGCATAGTCGGTCGCTAACACATTCTCGCCAATGCTCGATACTACGGCTTCTTTTCGTGAATGAGCTTGCCCTTTGCTTTAGCTCACATCCGGTGAGTCGTTTCTTACGTGTGTTCTAGAGGAGTAAAAACAATCCCCAGATGCTTCAGAATATCATGTTCAAATTATAGACACATTGTATGTTGTGCATCTGCCTCCCCAGCACTTTATCACCTTTACTGCCTATTTTTTACCACTCTAGACCTCTAGACTGTACACGCCTTTGCGGTCAAGTTTTTATTGCTGTCTAAGACCCAATTTTAGTATTTTTCTGCACCAGGATTGGGCCCGTTCAATCCCTTCCAAGCGAGGCCTCGCGCCATTTTCGACATATTATCGTGTATCCAATTAGCCTACACCACGTGTGCACAGGATATGCCTGGGGCTATTTAGGCAATTTCCACCTTCGAAGTTTGAACACAAACCTTCCCCGAACAACTCATTCATCTCTACATCAACTCCTGAGTCAAAGACTCAAAATGTCCAACTGATGCTGAGCGTATTTCTCCGCTTGATGATAGCCACATACAATGGGTAGAGGCCACGAGCAAAAAGGTGGCCCAAGTAAATGATCGGAATTCCCAAGGGTGACGATGGTGACCAGTGGAGCGAAGAAGATCTTACCAAGATTCAAGCGAAGACTCCGGCTAGAGAGGCAAAAAGGATATCGTGCACGAAGTCTATATGTATACAAACTACTATTAATACAGGACAAGCACCACACCGTTTAAAAACAGTTTGCTGTCCAAAAACAACATGTCGCGATTGAACGAATGGATACCGCCACAAAAAATCGCGACTCCGGGGTAGAGACTTATTGATCACATCGGACCCAGAGGATGACAGACGCTAGGCTCGGACCGTAGATACAGCGGGAAATCGGCGCCACGCGGCCACTGACACCCTAGGCTCGGATTATCAATTGCCCTGGCTGAGACCCAATCCGGTTAGCTTTAACGCCTTAGCTTTCAGGCTTAGCCGCCTTTTTTCCACATCAGCGTCTAGTTACGTCTTTTCTACACTGCATGCATGACCTCTCATCTGCCAGCTATATTATGATTCGCGCTTAGTTGCTTCAGCTGCGTTCTATGACCAACTAGTTGAAGAGTTTGCATGATGGATGTTTAAAATATCGACACAAATATCCCCCTTCCGTCTCTGTTCTGCTGTTGAAGGGCGACTCGGAACGCTACCTAGGGTACCAGCGCTAACAACACCAAAGCTGGAGATATAACGAAGCTATATTTGAAGAGTCGGTCGTGCTATTCATCAACATGGAGAAGGAATTCTATGTCTCGTTACCGCACAATGTGATCCAGTTCGTGAAGGATAATGCAGAGGACTACTCCCTATTCATACTACTCGCCATCCTTGTGTTCTCATGTCTCTCAACCCGGACCATCACTGGGTTGCAGAGTAAACCGCAGGAATCAGGGGGCGGTGAGCCGCATCGTGTACGCAAGCTTCCATACTGGATCCCAATACTGGGACACGCATTGTCATACCTGTGGGATCATCGAGACTTTTTGCTCAAAGCTAAGTATGTCCGAGACTTTTCTCCACAGAAGCAGCCTAAGCGGTAGCACTAATATTATTTGTGTAGGAAGACTATGAAAGAACCTGTTGTGGCACTGCAAATGGGGCTGCACACGCAGCATTTTGTGTATTCTCCTGATATGGTTCGCACCCTTCTCCGCTCAAGCGAAACTCGTTCTGGCGTATATTTCAAGAGAGTCATGGAGAACTTTGTTGGTGATCCTGGAGCATTCCGCAAGCTGTCACCGCAGGCTCTAGTATCAATCAATCGTACACTGTTACCTCTGACTGAAGAACAATACCTAGCAAAGCTATCCTTAGCTTTGACTCGAGTTTTGGAGAGAGAGACATCGGACTTTGTCACTTTCAACCGTAGCATCGTCGACCAAAGCGTCTGGGAACGCAATGGTGTTGTTACATTAGAAGACGTCGATAGCAGTACTGGGGGCAACAGCGACTCGATAAGCTGTCGAGTCAACCTCTTTGCACTGACAAGAAGCTTTGCTACCTATATAATCACCAATGTTTTTATGGGCCAAGCACTTTTAGACTTTCATCCTGAGATTCTAGATGACTTGTGGAGGTGGGATTGTGGGTACGTGCCGTTGATAGCTGGAGCTCCACGCTGGATCCCTTCGCCTGGCATTTCGAGCGCATACGCAGCTCGGGACCGCGTGCAAAAGACCATTTCAGTGATTCAAGCCTCATTTTCAGCCCTGGAAGATGGCCGGAATGCTCCCTTGGAGTTCCGAGATTTGGACGACGTCTCGGAGCTGATGCAGAAGCGAATGCGATTTTGGAGAACATCAGGAATCTCATCCTCGCTCGGCAATCGACTGGACAGCTGGTTACTGTGGAAAATAACAATGGATTCTTCAAAACTTATCTTTTGGAATCTTATCCGTGTATTTTCCGATCCAGACCTGCTATCTAATGTGCGAGCAGAAATCGCGCCACATGTGCAAGTTATCCGTTCCGATCCAAAAGAAACAGGGCTGCCATTCGTGGAGCCGCCGAGAATCTCCATCGACGCTGGGAAGCTGTTTACAAGCTGTCCATTATTAAAAGCAACGTATGCTGAGACGATACGACTAGATTCGAATCCAATCTCATATCGGCAACTCACCGTCAATCTAGACCTGGCAGAATCAGACGAAGACGCGACTCTTCGTGGTAGCGGGAAACAACCGCGATCCTACAAGTTCTTCAAAGGAGACATTCTAGGCTTAGCTAGTGGCGCTCATCACATCGATCCCACATACTATCCTGATCCCAAGTCCTTCAATCCCGAGCGCTTCCTTGTTTCGAACCCAGACAACGACAGCAGCAGCAAAGACAAATCAGAACAATCATCTTCTTTTGATTGGAAAAATGTTTTACCGTTTGCTGGGGATAAGACTTTCAGTCAGCTCACCGAAAGGCAAGTCTTGTTGATCACAGCAGCAATAATTTCTCTATGGGATATTGAACCAGCAAGTCACTCGGAGAACAAGAGCGAGTTCAAAATTCCGAGTCATAGGATTTCTGCCAATACCTATATGCCTTCTACTGATGTGGGGGCTCGATTGAGACGGCGTCTCATAAATCCGAGCCACGAAACTCTATAATTGATGGAGGGAAATAGCATGCCACGGGCTGGATTTACTTTGCAATTTGAAAGCGTCTGTCTATGTGCATTATTGTGTATATTGACCTTTTGTACGATAATAGATAGCTATTTTTGATCGTATTCCCTGCTGTTGGTGTTCTGGTCTCTGGGGGAAATGTGTTGCTATTTCAAGTGTAGTTAGGCTTCATTTGGGTATTATATTCGCACAGCCTTTTAGTAAAGTAGATCTGCTTATCTACGCTGCGGTGGGTTGTCTTTTATCTGTAAGTCACCTACACAACAGTCTCTGCTGTATTAGAAAGGACTATGATCCTCCCATTACTAACAGAAGATATCCCATTCCTGTCAATAGACTATGTTCAGCAGAACTTCTCCTGACCAAGCTCTCTTCTCATTAGATTGGAATATTTTAGCTCAACTAACAAAGAGAATCTCAAGTAGACACTGGCCAACTAGATGGGGCGTTGATACTATTTCTTCCAGCCTAGTGAGCCATGGTTTGAGATGATACATGCATGTAATGGAATTTTCTGGATATTTTGACGTCGATTACAGCTATCACACATCGGAGAAACAAATACTCTATTCTTGTAGTTCATTCAATGCCTATCAGGATAATTGCATATCGCACGTGATGAAGTTTGCCCTGAACCGACGGGTGTCGTCTATGCCCTACTTTCGGTAATACAAGTTGATAGCTATGAAACTTGGGGTTTTAGCATTTATCATAAATATATAAACATGCACTGCGAGAATTTTGCTCCTACTATACCATAAGGTGGTTAATGAGTCATTCAAAGACTATTGATAATGTTTGTTGTGACAATCAATCGCAGGAAATGCGACTGGCTCAGCATATACATGGGATTTGAGTACCTAAGTTTCTGGGTATCAGTCCTTTAAGGAGAAATCTTTTAGCCTTGTATTGATAGTGGGCTCCCTTTAACCCTAACCAACCCTTACTGATAGATTAGGGCTTCAGTCGTCTGTTCCAAGATAACGCATCCTATAATGGATTGGAACGATGCGCAAAACTTGGAGTGAAATGCGGATAACCACGTTAGGCACATCAGTGCTACCCATGGATGGTTTTCTATATCGAGTCGAGCGGTGAAGTATTCTTTCCTCTCAGATAAAACTGGATAGAAACATGGTGGCATTTTAAAGTGTACCAGATCTTTTTCAATCTCTGTGCGTTCTAGATGCTGAAGCTAGTAAAGTAGCTTGTAATAACCTCAGCTTTTTACAATGGGTTCACGTTTATCACGAGCAGAGCAATCAATTTAGTGATCACACTGCCGTGCCTATGGTGTGTATGCGCGATGAAGACATGTATCCAACCTGCTCCCATGATTGGTGCTTCAAATCATTCGAAATCCGTATTGTATATACCTGGAAATTATACATAATGCTCTTCATCATCCACGTCCCTTTGTCGTTTCTCTTATTTGCCCTATTGCTCGATCATACACACTCCTCAGCCTGTCTTCCCCTTGCACTTAGCTCCGTCTCCGCGGGGGTTTCTCGCCGCCATGTCCAGTTTCCAAACGCACTAGATCTGATCAATCAGTACTTCGTATTATGTTTCAGTTTGACCGTTGAATTAATCCGATGCGTACATTCTGTAGGATAATACGTATGCCAGCATGATTATGATGATTGCCGCGGCAAGAGTGAAAATTTCGCCAGCAACTAGGCCGAGATACCTAGATTATAATTAGAAGGTGTCAAACGTCAATTATATGAGTTGAAGTACCCCCAGGCATTGATGGTTTTGGTATGAACAGAACGTGTCTCGTCATGCATAGTGGCGCCGGCTTTGGAAATTGTCACCAAGGCGAGGGAAGCAACGAAAACCATGCGGCGGGTCATTTTGGTCATCTCGTTTGTGCAAGAGGAAGAGACACGTAGAGCTAAGATCTAAATTTCGAAAGATTGTTCTTTGAGAGACAAAAAACAAAGATATTGGTGTTGAGAGAGATAGCTGGTAGTTAGAAAGAAGTGGAGAGGAGAAGAGAAGAAGAAGAAGAGAGAGAAAAAACAGAGAGATTCTACTCTTTCAGTATTTGAGGTTAGGAAAGAACCGCCAGAATCATCGCTAAATGCTACTTCCTGATAGTCAACCTCCCGAGCTGACATTGCGGAAAGCCCTGCCTGGTTGGAATATTGAGTTAAAGAGAAGAGGACACTATGTGAAACAGCCAATGCAATATCTAGGTATAGCCCTATAATTGTAATTGTATGAGGACATACAGATTCGAGCACAAATCTAGATTAAACGAAAGCCACAACCGACCTCACTGGGAATAGGGGCATTGATGTTACATGGAAAAATGCGAGGAATGTGAATGGCGAAATCATTTGAGTACAGACATGTAGGTATTTAGGATCATTTCATATAGAATCAATTATTACACATTAGAAGCCACCAACTGCCGTACAAGGGACCAGATCAATCACGCAAAAGACCAACCCCCTGTTTTTCCAGTAAAAAAGCCGTCGGGATCATATTTGTTCTTGATCTGCTGCAACTCAGCAAACGTTGAAAATGTCGACAAGGGATTCTGATCAGCACTGGCATCGTTAATGAACAACGGCAATCCATCAGCATTACCCACAGAGTCCACCATCTCCTTAAAACTAGTCTGCACCGCATCATAATCAACCTGAGACATAAAAGGAGGTGTTTCAAGGATATAACTAATCCAGTACCATGGTCCAGCAGGCATTTGCATCGCATTGCCTCCGTTTTGGGCATTGCTAGCTTCCGTCAGGCTCTCGGGGACCGGTTCAAAGTCGAATGTAAGAAGTTCGTATCTGCCTTTGTTGGTCTCAGCCCAATTGCGCCAGGCATTCAA
Organism: Talaromyces atroroseus; assembly: GCF_001907595.1. NCBI lineage: Eukaryota > Fungi > Ascomycota > Eurotiomycetes > Eurotiales > Trichocomaceae > Talaromyces > Talaromyces atroroseus. Next base: position 1,218,417 of record NW_017971439.1, on the reverse strand, counting down.
TGCAGCTTTATAGCTATTGTCCGTGACTTGGTGGACACCGACGCGGAATACGTTGTCCCCGCGGCTTAGTTGGGCGAGGTATGGTATAGGCATGTTGATTACTTCTGGGTATGTCTTCGCGGACATGGTATTCAATAGATAAGGGATACTTGTGAAATTGTTGAATACGTCACCGGGATCAAGTCCATCATAGACGAGAAACATGAGAATTGCCTCGTCAAGGTTCAAGTCTAGATCCGGCGTTGGTAGCTTCAGATATGTTGCAATGATACTTGCTTTTGGATCTGGATTGTACTGCATAAAGTCCCGGATAGCATCAGCCACAGCATCGCTCTGCTCAAACAGATATATAAGGTTCCCAGCATAGAATTCTCCAACTGGTCGACTCTGAACGGTGTATTTGGTGACAACTCCATACGCGTTCCCGCCGCCGCCACGCAGGCCAAAGAAGAGGTCGGGATAAGATTCGGATGATGCATTGACGATCTCTCCACTGGGTAATACGACCTCTAGCTCACGGAAATCATCGCAAGCCATGCCATACTGGGGTGATAAATAGCTCAAACCACCGCCTAGACCAGCACCCGTACCAACGCCCCCGAGTGTAGGACCGAGCACAGTGCGATTGAACTGGGCGTAGTAATCATAAAGATCGCCATAAGTGCTACCAGGCTGGTATATCGCGAGTGTGGTAGTAGGATCATACGAAATTGCGTTCAGGGAACTCAGATCAATCAGAACTCCCTGGTCGACAGACGAGAAGAAGTTGTTGGTGTTATGACCGCCCGCCTTGATTGCAAAGCGACTTCCAGAGGCACGGATGGATTGCAGTGCAACTGATACATCCTGTGAAGATTTAGGATAAATAATGCAAGAGGGCTTGTAGTCACTTTGCAGCGCGTTCCAGTAATCTTCTGTGCTGGCGAGATACTGCAGGTTGAGCGGATTGCTGATGACTTTTTCAACACCCAGGGAATTTGTTAGGTTTGTACATGCGGTTGGACCTGGGTTTGCTGTGCCATATGCATGGGCTACAAGGTATATGCCAATTAAGGCAAAATTTGTGTTCATTTTGTCTCTTTAGAGGTTCTCTTTGACATGTTAAAGTAGCCCGATTCTAGTAAACAAACATGCGCGATCAATAGATAGACACTACGGCAGACCATTCGCACAAAACTGGCATGGCACGTGTAATGCATATTTTTTCTGCTTCTCTTTTTGTTTTCATTCCAATTTTCTCCATCTGCACGCCAGGACTCTGATATCACGGCGGGGTGCATAACTAGTTGATGTCGCTTCAACGGCATTGGCCGACTGCGAATCTACTTTGCACAGGGATCTGCTAGCGGCACAGCCCACTGAATAAATTAACAAAAACAAGCCTGGTAGTAGTTGCTAGCGAGTCATTATTTGGATATCTGTCTACGAAGTGTATGAGCAGTCAATCGTCATACTATATAGATCGTGAGATCAGCACACACCGCGGAATTAGAGCAGCACTACTGTCAGGCCTTAATATAATTGAGATACCCCAAAAAGTCAATATCATCCTTTCCACTATCTATATCTATCTAGTATTGGGCACTAGTTTTCTTGGGGCGACTTCCTAAAATTGAGCCTCCATTGGCCTATCGCCGAGCAATTTCCGGGCGGTGGCTATTCAATGAGTTGCATATTAGCTGGCATGCCATTTCACCAGTGAATTCAAAATTCAGCCCCCTTCAAATACGAACCTACTCATCAAAATCAAAAGACAACGTGTTTCTTGGCCTGATGTCATATCGAGGCTTGCGCTGAGCAGAGCGCTACATATCGCTAAATCAGGTTAGCAGCATCAGCCTCCTACGAAGATCATCCATCAGCTTGAAGTTTCGCACATCGGAACTGTTAGTTTTGCGAGACTTTTGATTCCAGGCATATATTTAGGCTTTCTATAAGCGCTGTATGATTCCAGAACGAGACTAATTCGCGCTCGGCCTGGGGATGTTGTCATACCCGGAATATGCATATATAAAGACATAGAAGTTCCCTGGCAGAATGGTGGAATTGATACGAATTGAGAATCGCAGATACGTCGTAGACATTTACATTATTTTACTTGAGTTCTATTCATATTCGTTGCATCTTACAAGAGACATCACAAAAATGCTTGCTCGTTTCGTCCATCTTGCCCTCTTCCTAGAGCTCGTCTCATCCCTCACTATCCCGACACGGAACAAAAATAAACGGAGCTCAACTTCTCTCAACATAGGCCGTTCACCGTATCATGTTGAGATATCGAAAGTTCATCGTGGGAGTCCCCAGGCTCGGTCAAAAAGAGGTTACAAACCACACGAATCCAACAGCACCCTAATCCGTCCTACCAATTCCAATCTCCAGTATGCAATCGAAGTCAAATTCAACGGCATACCGCGCTATCTGCTCCTCGACACCGGTAGCTCCGACACCTGGATGTTTGCTGAAGATTTCAAATGCAGGGCTGAAAATGGGACGTCGGTGCCCACATCCCAGTGTAGAATTGGGCAGCCTTATATGGGCGATGCCCTACTCAACGAGGGCTTGGATGAGACTCTAAGCATATACTACGGCAATAACGAGAACCCCACAGGTCCAATGGGATATGCCGATGTTTCTATTGCCGGGCTCAACATTGAGAATCAACAAGTCGCACTCGTCAATGATGGATACTGGGCAGGCGACAATGTTCTCAGCGGCGTTGTAGGTGTTGGCAATCGTGGGTTAACAGAGGCTTTTGCTCCTGGTTCTGACGTGCCCAATCTATACATGCCCGTGTTTGAATCCTTATACAATAAGACTGGACAGATTGATCCTCTCTTTAGCGTAGCTCTTCAGCGAGGAGACGCTGGAGGCTACCTTGCGTTGGGAGGGCTCCCACCTGTGCATTTTGAGGAGGATTTTGTGACTACCGAGATGTTGCCCATTCCCTTTGGGACGAAGGGGAAGACGCGCCCTTTCTACTCGATCCAGACTCCAGGTTATACATTGAACGGAAAGAAGTATACCAATGAGTCTTTCTTAGCAGTCGTTGACACTGGCACATATCTCAATCGTTTTCCAACTGCTGTTGCGGATAAAATCAACGCTGCATTGTGAGTATCTGCCCATGCAAGCACGTAATTAGTAAATTCAAGTACTAATCATGGTCTTTCGCATTTCTAGTAACCCCCCAGCAGCCTATGTTCCATCATACGACGTCTACGTGACTTCATGCAATGCCACAGCCCCCCAATTCGGAGTGATCATCGAAGGGAAACACTTTTATATGGATCCCGCCGATATGTTGGTAGACGCTGGTTATGGCATATGTGCGACTAGTATAACTCGTGGGTTCTCTGTAGATAAGAATCTCTATCCAGATGGATTTTATATTCTCGGAGATGTGTTCCTGCACAACGTGGTTGCTGTTTTTGACGTGGGAAATACGAAAATGCATTTTGCGCCGCATACAACGTATTAACGAAGTTTGACATTGATTTTGTGTAAAATACACGGAATTGACTTTTTCATGAATTTACAAGGTGCATTAATACTATCTATCTACCTAAGCTTCATCACGCAATCGGGATTATCTCCGTCAATCAACCTCCCCGCATCAGCTTAACTCTTACTATACCTCTCAAAAAAAAAAAATCAATCAAAGCACCAGGAAATGGCTTCTTCATCATTCACTTCAATCCCCATTCTAGACCTTTCTCTTGCTTATTCTTCCTCTCCTACCGACAATAAAGATCTTTTAAACAAGCTCTACCACGCTCTTACCTCAGTCGGATTCCTCTACATCACCAACCACGATGTCCCTTCTGCTGTGATATCAGATTTAGTGGATGCACTACCAAAACTCTTCTCGCCATTGATATTGACTGAGAAAACCAAGGAGGAAATTGCACTGCATAATTCCCCGCATTTCTTGGGGTATAGTAGTGTTGGCGCCGAGACTACTGCTGGTAGAATAGATCGTAGGGAACAGGTCGAATACGCGACTGAGTTGGATGAGACATGGACAGCAGAGAATGGATTGCCATTGTATGAGAGATTGAAGGGACCTAACCAGGTACTTTTTCTCGTTATTACGCTATTCTGCCTGCGCCTACTAAATCTTTCAAATAATGAGTAGTGGCCGTCTGAGTACCCTGAACTCAGACCAGTAGTCGAGAGATACCTCTCGGAGTTAACAGCTCTGAGCGAGCGATTTCTCAAACTCGTTGCTGAAGCCCTCACGCTTCCTCAAGAGGTCTTCTCTCAATTCTTATCTGAGCAGCATCGTCTCAAGCTCGTTCACTACCCTGTCTCTTCTTCTGCAGGCGATAAAGAAGAGCAAGGTGTTGGCCCACACAAAGACTCCTCCGGTTGGTGGACATTTCTCCTCCAGGCATCACCACCATCAGTCAAAGGGTTACAGGCACTAAATCGTGAGGGACGGTGGATCGACGTACCAAATATTCCAGGCACCTTTGTGGTTAATATAGGACAGGCGTTTGAAGTTGTTACGAATGGGATGTGCAAGGCAACTGTCCATCGTGTGGTGATCCCGTCTGGGCAGGTTAGTGAGAGGTATAGTATACCGTTCTTTCAGGGGGTTAGGGGTAATTTGACAAAGGAAGAGGCTGTGGGGAGGCTGAGAGAACATTTTTGGAAATTACGACAAGAGCAAAAGACTCAAGAGAGCAATGAGCAAGGGGCAGATATCGATTCTCCGTTTTTGAAAGGGAAGTATGATACTTGGGGGGAGTCTCAGCTGAGAATTAAGATTAGGTCGCATCGAGATGTCGGAAGAAAATTTTATGGGGATGTCTATGAGAAATATCTCAATGACGATTGATTCATTACGGGCGATTTACAAGAAATTTGATGGCTTTAAATTTGTATAAATCTTTCTTCCCATTTCGTGTCAGCGTCTACGGCAAGAGAATAACAACATCAAGATCAAATCTGGCCAAGTTCGGAGCTTTACCAGCAATTCCTTAGGAGGCTTAGATAAATTATACAGTCTTAATGTTATGGCCACAGGTATGCGCGAAGAGCTCCTCCAATGGAACTTTGCGAGGTATCATCGCTTGGTCATATAGGAAAGATACCAGAGCTTCCAATGTCTTCCGATTTGCCTCCAAGCCGTACGGCCAGGGATCACCCCCAAACAACTCATCAATCTCCTGGATATTCGATTGCATAAACGGCAGCATATAACGAGAGCCTCCGCTAAATCTTAGTCGACGCATTGCGATATCTTTAGAGTCGTTCATAGCGTTGAACAGACTGGTAGAAATAAATGGATACTTGTCAACAAGTTCCTTCTTGAGAACAACAACGTGCATAATGGGAAAAATGCCGGTTTCTCGGTAGTATTCCTTTTCTGTCTGGCGGACATTTGGGAACAGCCGGTGAACATTTCTGGCTTTCCCCAAACATGGAGGCAACTGGGCTCCAATAGTGGCTGCAATTTCGCCGTCCTCAAGTAGCTGGCTGAGTGATTTTGAAGGGTTTTCATTTGGAATCCGTTTTATGGGACGCAGTAGAGGTTTGGGATTTGCTTCTCCGTGAGGGCCAGGTTTTTCAATGGCACCCTCTATCCATGTAATGGTGGAAAGATCAACGCCGGCATTCGCAAGAATACCTCTTATCCACACAGCGGCAGTCATGGTATACAGCTGTACACCGATGCGTTTACCATTGAGATCGGATGGCTTTTTGATAATATCCGTATTAACGGCTATGAAGTTATGGCGAAAACTTCTGAGTGGAAAGACTGGAATGGCAACTAGATCCCTGTCTCCACTTGCATATCGGCAAATGTATTCGGAAGATGACATCTCTGATACATCAAATTCCATACCGCCTATCATGCGGTCAAAGGTATCTCTGGGGTGGTCAATTGAGATGTAGTTCAAATCAATTCCAGCTGGCCGCACATCTCCTTTCGCCAGCGACTCCATTCGATCATAAGGCCCACAGGCAAATGTGAGGGGAAGCTTGGTTGCCATTTTTCGATTTATTCTTCAGCTGAGTTTGAAAATACTAAAGGGAAACGGCCACAGAGATTTTTGTAGGAGAAATTAAAGAGGAATCAGTTGATACAAGAATTGGGAGTTTGAGTGTGGTTATCTCATTAACCGGGCGACGTCAACCGACTTACGCCTTTGAAAGTAGCTTATATCCGAGGTCGGAGTTTCGGACTTTCCCCTAGTCTCTTTTGAATGTCTTGATAGCATTATAGACATATACCGCCAACATGCCTTCGGACGCCCAATCGATTGGGTAGAAGATTTGGCTCATACAAGCTCGGCGTTGTTTACCAAATTTGGCACGGCTTAACCCTAATTTGAAGCATTCCACAAGGAAGATGATAAGCCTTTTACATGACGTGCCATTTTTTTTTGTCTATTCGCATTGATCAATCATGTTTAAGAGATTTCCCTGGGCATTATTTGGCTGCCTACCCCAAATGGTTCTACCAAAGGACCACCTCGATTTTCTTGAGGCCAATATGATGAACATTCAACAACGCAAACATCTTTAACTAGTACATATCCTAGTAGAACTATAACCTGGAATGTCTCATAAAGCCTAGGAAACTTGTATTGAATAGGAAAGAAGCATTAGATTGTTTTCCAAATACGCATACATCTAGTTTCCAAAGTGCTCCTTGAACCATTGAACGGCCTGCATGAAGGCACTCTCCTTGGCAAACTGCACAGAGCGCCTGTTCAGACTGCCCCTGACAGCAAAGCCATGTTCAACACCGCCGTAATAATTGATCTGGTAGGGTATACCCAACGTCTTTAAGATGTCCTCCGACTCATGGCGTTTCTCTGCTGGGAATATGTGATCATTCTCGGCAGCAGAGATGGCCAGCGGGCCCTTGATTGATTTCAACTCGTCGGGAGTGACAAATGACGGATGGGCGAGATAGCCAACATCAATTTCACCCTTGTCTGGGTGGAGATGACGAACGACGTATTTTGCGCCAAAGCAGTAGCCCACAGCTCCAATTTTCTGACGTAGCAACACACACAATCAGTTTCTCAACCTAGATAGCTTTCTCCAATCCAAATGGGGAAGAAAGCCGGCAAATTCGAAGTTTCATGGTAAGTCTTACCTTGCAGCCGTACTTGTTCCGCAATCCAGCCAAGCAAACGTCAACAATGGGGTCAATGGCTAAAGGCCCGTGGCCCTTCTTCCATTCTTGCATATTGAAGCCATCTGGCCGGTTCAGCGGGACAGGATCACCACAGAACAGATCAGGCATCATGACGAAGTAGCCATTAGCAGCGAACTGGTCAGCAAGCAGTTGTGCGTTGGTGAACCGGTAGCCAATAATATCAGTGAGGCTATGTTACTTGGTCAAAAATATGTCTTCCATATATGAATCAACACAAACGATTGGGAATGCTCGTACAATAGCACAGCATAGTCCACGGACTTGTTGGCTGGGTAGCTGATGTAAATTTCAACGCCATTTAGCGTCGAAAAGCTTCCGGTAGTCTTGCCGTCATGCTTAACGCCTTGATAGCAACAGGCTGCAGGGGGATGGGAGGACATGTTGAAAGTTCACTATAGTATTCGTCAAATAGGTAATTTGCGAGCTGGTGTAGGGTTCTCCTAGGTTCATAAATGAATACTGGAGCAAGAAAAAAAGCAAAAGTCTTCATCTCGGCAGTTGCTCAATATTCCAGAACAACCTCGACAATGATTCAGTCAACGTCGGAGATAAGCTCTTCGAGGATGAGCTCGTCGGACATACTTTCTAAGCTTGTCCAACTATCAACAGCCACCAGTGGGTCGCTCCGCTCTACCCGCTACACCCGCCTGTGGAAAGACAGATCATTGGCTACTTCAAAATAACTTCCATAAACTAGTTATATCAGATTAACGACAGTTACTTCTATGCCACTTTACACGCGAAAATTTTCTGAATTATGCTCATTATTGGTGAAATCAAGCTAAAATATTTTATCAGGGGGCTTAACTATCCCGTGATGGCCATTTTCTGCGGTATACGAAAGTGTGGTGCCCTTGCATCCAGCATTTCACGGAGTTCAGAAGTAGATTATTAGCTATTTTGAATTATTTTTGAATGGCAGAGCCTTGGAAAGCACTCTTCTGCAAACCAAACATTTATTCGAGCCTCTAAAGACCAGAAAAGCGGAAATAGCCGTCCTTCTCTAAAATTCTCTTGGGCCCATGTGACGATGATCCCTCTGCATATCTCGGAATGTCTATTCTGATGACGACTCTAGATATACTTTCAAGGCCGCTCGGAGTCGGACCCTGCTTCCTAATATGAAAGCACCTCTGGTCTTGTCCGAATTGTTTCTCTGCTCGCAGCCCGGACAACGGAGATTCTCCAAAAGAAGTCATACGTGGTTACATTTTGAAAATTGCATTTTCTCGGTTTTTACATCCGAGCAGGTCTTCTCGGACTAATTATACTAACGTTACTCCCTTTTATCCATGTTCTGATTAGGCTTGTTGGCATGTGCTTCTTGACTGAATTCGGATTCACCTCCGAGTCAGTTACTTTCTACGTGGTTAAAGACATATTTTTATTTCCCACTATTGGAGGTGACAGAAAAGTTTTGTTTTTTTTTGTTTTTTCTCTTTTTTTTCATTCTAAAATCTCAAGCATGAATACATCATTCACGGTATCACTACTCGCCCGTAACACTACATACATACTTCTGGTCGAACAGAACCGATGATGGCACAAAACTTTTCACCAATTCCCGTCGAGATGCACGCTACTAGCTTAACGATACAATTAGCCAGCATTGAAGAAGAGAAGTTGAATACACAAGCCCCAAATCGTGATGGCTTTGATAATCCACTTTCGCATTTCAAAACGAACAGTGACTGCCTTGTCAAGTTCGATGGTCTGGATGACACATATCGCCCAGTGAACTGGAAGGTTCACCAAAAGTTCTGCTACAACGCTAATAAACGGATCTATGGGTATGCTACGCCTTGCTCAGATTTCCTACCTTCTTTAACTGTGACTTAATTTACTCGTGATTTGTAGGCGCGGCTTGGACGAGTTCAGTGTATGTCGACCGCAAACACCCCCTAATGCTTACTTTATAATATTTATACCCATCTAGGTTCCCACCCATAATTTTGAAGTTGTTGATCGATTTTATATCGGATAGGAAACTGGGACCTTGGGCTTATCTCTATTTCTCTTTGGAGTCGGCTTAGGTCCTCTTTTATGGGCTCCCCTTTCCGAAGTCTATGGCGAACGGCCTGCCGTGCTCATTCCATACGCGTGTCAGGGCTGCTGGGAAGTAGTCACGGGGATCTGTCTGAACGGCTGCTTATATTTGCATATTTGCATTTTGTTTGTTTGTAGAACAGATTAAACCCATGAACATTCAGCGAAGGAGGTCGCTTTCTTGAGAAAATTAATAAGAAATATATCCACATAGTAGATTTCTAGGTTCACGACTGAGTGAGGTCAAATTAGGGCTATCAAGGGCATGTGATTTTCTGGCCCACCGACTTGGTCGTGCCTGCCAAAAATCAGATAGCAATCATGGCATCTGAGCACGTCAATGTTTTCCACTGATTTTTATCTCCTCAAAACTTCTATCATTGACTCATAATGCAAGACCATTATGTCAAACGAGTCTTACATCGTATATATGTGTGAATGCAGACCATCCAGAACGCCGCGCGGCCATTATCAGGCAAGCCTACCAATTTTGGGTGCAAATTGACAGTCTGCAAGTTCCCGACTGGTGAAATGACAATGTGAAACATAATTCTAGAAAAAATGAGCATTTCCTCTTTCTCTCCTCTGAAGCTGATACAAGTGTATCACAATTGTCATACCACACCGGACGTAACTGCAACACTGGGTCGTCTGAAAAAGGGGGAATCAGAGAAAGGATGGGAGCAAAAACTTGGACCCGGGGCCAACGAAGGCATTTTAAAGCTGGCTGCTGATACTTTGAGATACTGGTATCATTGAGCCGATTAATATTGCCTTGAGGATGGCAGAGAGCAGAAGGGGAAGAAGAGGAATTCCTTCACGCCAGTCCCAGCCTTGTGATACAGCTTGTTCAAGGAAATATTGCGACAGTATTCGCTCTTCGGCAGCTTGCAGGATACCACATACATGTATAACCGGCGCTGCCACACCTTGCACGAATTGGGTGTCTGCCAACCAAATCTTGCTAAATTCGCTACCTTGACTGACCAAAATCACTTGCGATTATTTTTACGTTTCTGACCAGATTACAACGTCCATTTTCTTTTCAAAACTCTTCAGCAAAAAGAAAAACAGCAATGGATCCTGTGACGGCCATTGGCCTTCTCTCCAACATCATAGGCTTTATTGATCTCGGGTGGAACTTATTCAGAGATGCACGAGAAGTTTACAAATCAGCCTCGGGACTCACTGAGAGTGCGCTCGCGCACAAGTTAATGGCAGAGAGAATGGAAAAGTTTTCGAACAATCTTATCACCTCTAATAAGGTCCTCTTAACTTCCAAAGAAGATAAGGTCATCGTTGAACTTGCATGCAATTGCAGGAAGTTGGCGCAGGAAATAATCCATCACTTAGATAAGACGAAACCTCAGGATTCGAAATCATTACTTTATGCCGTGTCCAGTTCATTCAGAACGGTTGTGCATTACAAGAAGAGGAAAGAACTTCGAGAACAACTGGCCGAGTGCCAACAACAATTGCACCTACACCTGGTTAAGACCACAAGGTTTGTCACTCGCATTTTGTTCCAGCTTTACTAGTTGTGAATACTCGTTGGCTAAGTCATGATTTAAGCTCTGAAATCAAGATCTTTAACAGCGTTAAAGACCACCTCCGAGAGCAACGATAAGCGGATGGCACAGCTGCAAGATCACGTCAGAGCACTTCGTCAAATGGTGGACGAATCATCATTTCCGGATGCTCTATTTAAGCTGAGGAATCTTCTGAACATCTCAGAAGATACTTATAATACCATGCTCAGTCACAAGGTCGTCTCGACTCTTAAGACTCTTAAGTTTGGAGACATGAATACAAGATTTGATAGCGTTCCTCAGGCGCTCATGGGCACCTATCAATGAATATTCGATGATAAATTGAATGCGGATGAGAGATATATTCATCGAGAAAAACTAGGTCAGTCCTTGAATACTTGGCTCTCATCGGGTGATGGAATCTTTCATATCGCTGGCAAACTAGGATCAGGAAAATCCACATTGACGAGGGTGCTTTATCAAGATCATGGCACCAAGGAAATATTAACGGAATGGCCTGGTAACAATGAGCTTATTATCCTTTTTTTGAGAAACCAGGTTCACGGCTTCAAAAGCCATGGACAGGACTTTTTCGCTCGCTACTTTACGAGTCTCTTAAGGGCGCTCCGGAACTTGTTGAGAGAGTGCGACCCAGACAATGGAACAAGGCAAAATCAAGCGATTGGACAAAGATCAATGTCTAGAACTCAACTTACTCAAGGAGAGCATCATTGATAAGTCTGCGGGTGTCTTTCTCTGGGTTACTTTGGTCATAGGACAGTTACGCGAATTGCGCGAAGACGGAGAGGATATCGAAATGATGAGAAGAGAGATTGATAAAGTCCCAACAGAGATTTAGAACGTGTTCAGACACATTCTGCAGTCCAATCACCCCAATCGATGATTACGAGTCCATCGAACATTTGCAACTCTACAAAGGTGGAACGAGTATAGAAAGAAAGCGGATATCAATCTTTTGCTCCCGCTAGGTGCTACTTACTTCATAGACGATTGTTTTACAGATTTACCGGATGAATGTGTAATACCCGCGCTGATGAAGAAGTAGGAAGAGAAGTCTGCAGAAGATCGACTCATAGAAGCACGCAAGATGCTGAGGGGAGCTGTAGGGGCTTGCTAGAACCGACAGAGCATGACCATGCATATATACGCCGACCCAATACATGGGTAGTCGACTTTACGCATCGCTCCGTCCCAGAGTTTTTGCAATCTTACCAACCTCAAGAGCGAGAAGAATGTATAAAGGGCTTTTGTGTGGACAGCGCCATCTATCGGCTGTTTTTGACACGTCTATGGGACAAATCTCGCGAGGAATTCTCATTGAAAACGCGATGGCTTAGTTTAGTGACATGCAGTATTATGAAATTTAGGTTCGAAAATAGGCTCAGCAACAAGCCTTTTTTTTTTTTTCTTTTTTTTTCGAAAGTCGACTAGAATCAACACTTGATGCATGTGTTGAAATGCACGCCGAAGAAAATGACTACCGTTGTATAATGTTCAGGTTTAAATTCATTAACCGAGAATCATTCAAGTTCTATCCATGCAATCCTTTACACCTCGTGGCTTTTATTGGAAATTTGGAGTATGTTAGATGGAAATTAAATCAAGACTCTGGACCCTCATATTGATACTATTCCATACTCTTGTCGCATTCACTAATACAATGCCTAATACTTATCTCGAGTGAATGGTCCAAAGCTCCGGGTCTGGCAACACCTCCATTGGAGAAACAGAAACGTCAAGTGGATTTGGATTATCTGCATCCGGACGAGGGTACGAATCGTTTCTTCCAATATCTCGCGAAACATAGGTGTGAATGTTGCTATCCACCATCGCCGGACAAAGAAGCAGCTCCCATCGTCGAGATCGACGAAGAAGAGGCTCAGAATGATGACAAACCTACCAACAACAACACCATCATCACCTAACGAGCAAAAGAGTGATGGAATTACAATAACACCAGAAATCCCAACAAACGCAGAGATAGAAGACGTATATGGTCTCCAGGAGTCGGCATCGGACGACAAATCAACATGGAATTTTCAAGTTATATACATGCTTGGTACGCTGTGCCTTCATCTTTTCCATTTCCTTGACAGTAAATGTTTGGCTAATACTTTTCAGGACTTGTTGCTGCTATTCTCTGCATGCAGCTTTTGTATCTAGAATTGGGGTGGAATTTAAGGGCTACCTGGTCATGAGTCTCACCAGGCTTCAAATCCAGAGCAGAGGAAATTTGCAACAGCTAGCGATGTGCTTGATTTGTTTTCGAATGTTGTATGTATACAGAATGTGTCAGAATTTTGTAGCTTTCGTTCGTCAGGTATTTAATGATTTGTCTGCCATATAAGAGTCTCTACTAAGACAATGGATCAATGTAAGAGATGAACTTCCTAGCCTGCCCAAGTCATTTCACAGATAGTCAGAAACATAACTATACCTACACTACATCCTCGAAACAAAAAGAAAATGAAACGTTTCTCCAGAAGAAAACCCAACTACAACATCCCATTGTGAGAGGTGACTTACACACCTAATAGGGCCGATGCTATCAAAGAGCGGTCAGACTATTGAGTTCTGAAACATTCCAACTCGGCTGTTGTTTTAGGATAGCTCCGATTTGGTGAATGGAATTGATGATCTCATCACAAAAGACTCGCTCAGTCTTTGTGCCAAAGGATGGAGGCAGGCGAGATAGGTACTCCGTAAAGTTGACTGTCCAAGGTGGCAGTTATGTAGTTGCTAAACTCATTACATGCGCTCTTCAGGTAACAGCTCGTGTGAAACAATATATGTCATAATCTGTCATAAAGATTTGCTGAATCAACTAGCACTCTAAGTGTAAGCCAAACCAGAATCCAAAAGAAAAAAGAAAAAAAGAAAAAATCCAACTCTTGCTTGCTTTCTCGCTTGATAGACCATTCACGCTGCGTAAAGAATATGTTCGTTTCCATAAAACAAGGATCATACCATGATTTGATTCCAAAAAAAAAAAAAAAAGGCAAAAAAAAAAGTTTCCTTCCTTCTTCCAAATAAAGCCAGACTCGTGAGGTTTCATTTCATTCTTCTACAGTATAATCAAACTACAACATCCTTGCGCTTCTCAAAGACCACACGCAACTGACCCGGCGCTGCAGTGAATTGATCTACCATGTCATCCACGACACCCTTTCCATCTTCGCCGGGGGCAAAGCGGACGTCGAATTTGGAAACCAGGGATGAGACGACGTATTGCATTTCCATGTATGCGAGGTTTTTGCCGATGCAGTAGTAGGCGCCTGTATTGTTAGTATTGTACCGTTTTATGTTTTTTTTCCTTTTTTTTTTTCCTTTTATCGGACGTAGAGGGGCAAGACTTACCAAGAGCGAAAGGGGCAAATGCTTTCTTGTTGAGGATCATTTCGGGCTTGCTGTACCATCGTTCGGGGATGAAGTCGTTTCCTTGGACAAAGCATGATTCGACTGAAAGGTCAGTCAGATATATGAAAGAAGAGACGAAAGATCAAAAGAGAAATACTTACGTCTCGAAATAGTCCACCGCGGCGCACAAATCAGCGTATTGCCCGGCACCCATCTCCCCCCAATCTCAAAGCCTTCAGCCGGGGTCTCGCGAAGCCCGCCGGTGGGCACGGCCGGATGCAGACGCAACACCTCATTGATAACGCCATTCAGATGCGGCAGGGCCTGCAGTTTACGGAAATCATGCATGTCAGTCAATCCTTCCTGCTTTTGCTCCTGTCGCAGCTTCTCAAGCTCCGAGGGGAATTTGGCGAGGTAGTAGAATATGTAGACGAGAGTGTAGGCAACGGTGTCGCTGCCGGCGATGATGAGAGCGATGGAGTCGCCGTAGAGGGTGTGCAGGTCTTTGGTGAGGCGGTCATGTTTGGCGGACCAGCCGATAAGGTAGCTTGATACCTACAGAATGTTAGTTATGTGTGCGTATATATAAAGTAGTCAGCCTGAGGTGGGTGTACATCGCTGTCTTTTATTCCTTCCTGTTATCAGTCAGCCAGTGTTACTAAGTATCATGGTTCCCACGAGATATGGAGAAAGGAAGAGAGAGAGAGAGAGAGAGCCTACACTAATCCGCTCATCCATCCGTCTAGCACACCAATCCTCCATCTTCAAGAAGTTGCGCACAGTGTCCAGAACGGGCACCGCAAAAGCGACACGGGTCAGCCATGGTACAGGCGTGAAAGGACCGACAAGCTCCAATCCCTTACGGAGCATCTTGATAGCATAATGCCATTTCCCTTCCTCAAGCATGCCAAAGGACTTGGAAAATGCCAGTTGGCCCATGACATCCCACGAAAACCAGTAGAAGTATTGGTTGACAACAACGGGTTTGCCCACTTGTTCCTCGATGAGGTTCGCGAGACAGTCTGCATGGGTGGTGACATTGGGTTGGTAAGAGGCCAGGGCTGTAGGTTGTAATCTGTTAGAAGGAAGCTTCTCATAGGACGGCACCCAGAAAGGGGAAAAAAAAAAAAAAAAAAAAAAAAAAAAAAAAAAAAGGGGAAGAGTAAGAAGGGTGTTCACCTTTGGTGGAAAAGGCATAATCCCAGATTCGTCGGCGGTGCTCATGCACATACTTGCTCCGGTGTGTATTCAAGCCGGTGTAAGGCCGGAGGTTGTCATACCACGCCGGCTTGGTGAAGGGGTTTCTGTTTCCCTCGTAGATAGTGACAAGGGTGTCGGGATGGAAGATGGTGAGTTCATTGGGGCCTATCCAGGTTAGCATCTATTCTTTCTCCAAGGCACAGACTAAGGAAAGAACATACCAGTGCGCACAAAGTCGCCGTACTTCTTATGCATCTCCTCCATCACAACATAGTTCTTCGAGTCCAGACACCGCACGACATGCCACAGCTTAGTCATGCGCGCCAGCAAGGGTCCAGGGTAGTGTCGGAGAGGGTGGAACAAGGTCCGGTAGACGGAAATACTCCCAAACAGGCCAGTTGCATACGCAAGGGCTATAAGCGAGCCCTCCTGCAGAGCTCCCACAGCACCCAGGTATCTGGACGCTGGGAACAGGATCACTGCCCAGATGGCCAGGTGTGCTTGCAGCACGGCGACGGCCTTCAGGTGCCATTCGCCGTAGATGAAGATGGAACGATGGGCTATGATTCCCACGAGGAAAGCAATGGCTTTGCAAGTGTAGGTGGCTTCAAAAGCGCCGATTTTCAGAATAGTTTGATCCATGCTTGGCCAAAGGACAGCATAGATGGGATGCAAGAAAAAAGGAAAGGTAGGACTTTTTGGGTTTGAAAGGACATGCAAAGATAAGTGTGCTGTCTGGCAAGAACTGCCAGAGTATATATTGGTCCCTTGGTCCGGTGCTATAGTCCAATTGACTGAGTGAATTCTTCAAGGTTTGTCCTAGCAGATAGAGGGAGGGGTAGAAGAAGACGATGATGAGAAATCCGAAAGTTGGGAGCGAGTCAGCGTCTATCAGTGCAGCAGCTAAAGCGAACCGGTGGTGGATACAGAGTGCATATTCAGGAATTGCCAGAATTGGAGTGAAGTCTAAATTGGGTGAAGTGCTGAATGGAATAAACACGTAGTAATATAAGCACACACAGCCCACCATCAGAAACTTGCCGAGCGAGCGCTATCTACAATAATGTACTCGACCGGACCCATTAATATACACCTGGACTCGAGTATGATTAAAGTTACGACTTTTCGTAATTTGTAGAGAACCTATGGGGCCGTGTTACGCACATGTATTGAATAACAAAGGACGCTAAGAATATCAGAGCCAGAAAGAAAAATAGAAGAAGGCCATGTCGGATGATAAATTTTTTTGCCTTCTCTTCCTTGCCTTGTGTCTATATATATATATTTGTTTGTTGTCTGGCCTTTCTTCCTTTTTTTTCCCTTTATTTTCTGGAAAAAACTGCCATGCATGCCCTGCCCTGCCCTGATCTGATATGATCTGATATGTATGATTGATTCTCGTGCCTGCGTCTTCCTGCGTTATCACAACATGGCCGCCATCAAAAGGACGTTACCAAGCCTCCGGGACGCACTGCATGTAGCCACCTCGCTCTGGCTCTTCACAGCAGATGACATGTTCTCCATCATGATCCCCAACGTGGTCTGCAGTCTACTTATCGCGGTCACAGGCAGCCCGTTTGGGCCGGCGATTGCTTACACCCAACTTGCGGCGAGGACGCACGCCGTAGTGGCATGGGTATGGATCAACCTGCTTTTCTTTAATGTATCAAACCAGCTACAGGACGAGTCGATAGCGGAAGACCGCGAAAACAAGCCGTGGAGGCCACTGGCGTCTCGCAGGATCAGCCAACCGCAGGCTAGGGTGCTGTACATGGCACTTTGGCCCACGGTGTGGGTCATCAGTAGCCTCACGGGGGGCATTCTCCCCAGTATCAGTCTTCAGCTGCTCGGGTTTGCGTACAACGAGCTGCAGATGGGCGAGCAGTGGTGGTTCCGCAACTGCATCAACGCCGGCGGATACATTAGCTTCCTCCTGGGCGCCGTGCAGGCGGCGCTGGGTACCTTTCGGCTGCAATACTCGGAGCTGGCTCTGCGGTGGCTGCTGCTGGTGGCGGGCGCGGTGACCACGGGCATCCACGCGATGGACCTGTACGACCAGGTGGGCGACGCCAAACGAGAGCGCAAGACCATCCCGCTCGTTTGGGGAGACCGCTGGGCACGCCGCAGCATCGTGACCTCGGTGTCGCTGGTGTCGCTCAACGCCGCGCGCGCAATTGGCGCTGGCAGCTCCGCCAGTGCGGGCCCCTCGATTGTATTGGCGGCCGTGATTGCTGCGCGCCTGACAGAGCGCGCGCCGGCGTGCGTGCGCGAGGACAAGACCACGTTCAAAATATGGTGTTTGTGGATCATTTCGCTATACTTGGTGCCGGTGCTGGACACTTTGATAGTGAGGACGACGACGATGCAGCCGCCCCGCCGCTGAGTGGCAGTTGGCTCGCTCGCTTGCTTGCTTGCATGCATGTGCAATATAGTTACTGTAGCCACCCAAGCGCATGCAGCGATCAACAAACCGGATACGACGTTTGCTCCCGCGCATTTCTTAGCATTATGCGCTATACATGCATGGCGGCGGGG